>NC_135321.1:3296134-3571134 GCF_048772815.1 Callospermophilus lateralis | reverse complement strand
TCTTCTGAAGCAGTTTGTGGGAAGCCTAGGCCTCCTTAGCTTCCTTGACAAGGGTGTTGACGATTTAAGGTCTCCAGCCTGCCCTGAGAGATCACTTATATCGAGCAGCAGATGAAAAGCCAGTGCAGATGTAATTTATCGTCGGCGTTTCCTTCTAAAGAATAATTGTGGAGACTTGGCTGGATCAATAATATAGATTTTTGTTGTTAGGTCTTGTAGTCTGCACCATAATGAGAGATAGGGGACAGTGGCTGTTTTCTAATAGAAAATAAAGGATTGGTTTCCGTGTCTTTCTACATTTGAATGCAGAATGGCACACTTGAAACTAATTCAAGTTGTTATGAAAAGAAGTCTTCCATTAAATCTCAATGTAAAAATATGACATGCTAATGAACCCCCTCTTTATTGAGTGAAATAGTGCATTGAGCTTTTTCTTGTTTTCTCAAAAAATATTCTTTTGCCCAATGTTTAACCCTAACTACCTCCCAAAGCAAGTGAAAATTGAATTTAGAATGAAAAACAAATCAAGCCACCAAGGTAAATATGACACACAATACATTGGAGACTAACATCCTAAATAAAATCCTACACATCAAAAAATCAAGGTCACTAATGTATCCAGAATCAAATCACATGGAAAATGAGGAAGTTTTGTCTTTGTGTCTTTATATTTATTTTAAAATAGGGAAAGGACTAGAACTTACTATATACAACATACACATATATGTGATATATCAATATAGATACAGATACATAGAATATAAATCCTATGAGAATTTTTTCTATATTTTATTTTAGAAGAAAGATATAGGTCACAAAGAAATTCATAAATGACAGGAAGGAAAAACACTTTTTCTTGAATTCAAAAGCAATAAGAATACTCATTTCTGTTTAGAAAGTGTGATAGTGGAGTGCTGCCACACTGACATTCCTGCTGCACACACTGCAGAATGCATGTATGCGTGCCTGTGCCTGTGTGTAGTGATACACCCTCATATCCCGACTGAGTGCCTTACCTGCTTTCTACATCTGTGGGAATGTGTGTTTGTGCCAGTACACCCAAAAGAGAGCCCAGAAAGCTGGGGTAATGAAGAAATTGGACAGAACATTTTTGCCTCAGCATAGAATAGTATGCTAATATCAACAAGCAAGTTGTCTTTGGGGAATAACAAAAAGTCTACTTCAGTGTTATTTAATTGATACAACAGCTAGTTAGAAAGATTTATATTTCAAATTGATTAAATAATTAAATGAGTGATTATAATTACACTTTATTCTTCACAGCCCATCTACTCTGTTTTGTCTATAATGAATTAATGATGCCAAGAAATAAATTTAACCCAGAAGTAAGAAAGTAAAGATAGTAAAAATTTTTAATTCAGCTTCATTTTTTTAATAATAAACAATATAACATAGCATTGGGAAATAAGAGCAAACATTTTTTAAAGGTTTCTTATTAATAAGTGTTCCTTTAAATTATAAAAGCCAATAGTGCTCTTAAGTAATGGAAATATTTTTTTTTCAATTACCACAGTTATTCTGCCTTTCTGTGTTTACTGTTCATTCTGACCTTACAAAGACAACTTCAGCTTCCCCTAACATGGCAAGCTAACTCTCTGTTATAATGTACCAAAACTCTAGGACAAAGCAGATTGATATGGGCAAACCCGGGAAAGACTTGTTGCATTAAATGTCTGAGTGAGTAAATGGGGTAGATATAGATTACAAGTGATTTATTTTATTTCAGGAAAAGTATTTTATAATTTCACTGAATCTCTCCAAGGTTAGCATTTTTATTCTGTTTTGCCCTTCTTTGTGAGTCTTATGGGATGAACTGCCTAGCTGGCCAGATCTTACTGCCTAAATAAGCAACAGTAGAAAGATATATTGTATTTATAAACTGTAAGGCAAGATATTAGTTTGTGTAAAAAAGGCTAAAAAAAAATGAGCACTTTCACCACTTATTACTACATCTGCCAAATCTGTCTTTAATTGTTGCAGAGGGTTCAAGTCCAGAGCTATCATTAAAGATAAATAGTATGAATTTTTATAGAATTTCTCTAACAATCCCTAGACTTCCTTTCCTATGCCATGAAAGTTCGAGAAGCATAAACAGCATTGAATTGCTGTTGGTACTGAGTAATGTAGATTTCACTGTTTCATGATCTTCAGTATGTTCAAAGAAACCATTTAATTCATATCATAAGTAGAAGTGATTAAAGAAGACCCAGATAGAATAGGTAAAAACAATTCAATATTCTTAAGTTGTTAGAAAATTCAATATGTTTTATGTAAGCAGAATCATATATACTGTATATTAACAATTCCAAGCAATCTTTACTTAGCTCGGAAAGGCCAGATGTATGGGAATTGTAAAAAATCAGGATATGCATAAAAACTGTTCAAGTGCATAAAGCAGCCCCATCTGGAAGACATCTACCAGAAATGAAGTTGTACAAAACCATTCCATTGATAATAAAGCTAATTTTTATGGGTCTGACAAGTATGTAATTATGTTCAGTGGTGCTTTTCAGATTTTATCACAGTCAATAAACCGCAGTGGTAATTTCATTCCCATTTGACATATTTACATGGAAACATTTGATTGGAGGAATTAGTAACCCTGAAAGCCTTGATAGATATGTTTTAATGATCTGTGACCTCCGCAGTCCCTCATCTGTTTATTGTTGCAACAGGCGAGAAGTCGTTTCTGTGTGACCTCTGCGGCTTTGCCGGTGGGACCCGACACGCCCTCACCAAGCACCGTAGGCAGCACACAGGTCAGTACCAAGTCTACAGAGAGAGAACATGGTGTCAGATATCCTAGCCACCATTTTTTACCTTATCAGTTTCTTTTCTGTTTAACTCCTATAAAATCTGAGGACCTATAGAGAATTCTATTTGAATAATGTAAGATTTTAAATTATCTATTTTTATACATTTAAAAAGTAGATGTGTTACATATTTCAGGAATCAGATATTCATATGTCCCCAGTAAATTATGTTAAATAGGAGAAAAAAATAAAAACAGTGGCTCCCTAAGCTTGTGGGTGTGAATAGGGGAGCCCGTGTTGGAGGTCCTCCCCCCCCTCCACCCGCTCATGCCTCTGTACCCACCTGCCTACTTAGCTCCCTTATGTGTTATCTGCCCAACTCCTGTCTATCTCTCTGCCTCCCTGCCCTTCCCTTCTATTGGTCAATCAGTCTGTGAGTTACTGTGATTTGAAATCTTTGCTGTTTAATAAGTTATTCTTAATATTAATTATTAATGGAAATAAAGGAACAACATAAGAGATAATTATGGTCATTGAAGAGAATCTCTCTCTCCTCACAGTATGTGTACATTCTTGGTGATTGAACAAAATAAAATGGATTCCTTGACTATGAACACTTATGAATGAGAAGTTTTAAACATTCTCAAATTTGTTTCCTACTTTGTGTAATCTAATGGGTCTTATAAGTAATTATTTTTGTAATTCTAAATTATATGTGTTTGGGACGGTATGGATTCATGACAGTTGTCCCTTGAAGCTATTAACAGAACCACATTTTACTACCAGATCTTACCTTGTTAAGATGATAAGTCATGTGGTAACATAGTGATAACGAAGTATTGTATTTTTACTTTTGTACATGAGGATGGTTGAGTGTGGCAGTCATACCGTGAATGGCATGAAATTAAAGTATGTAAAATGTGTTATTTATGATACATTATGATTCTTGAAATGCTGTGTTGAATGGGTACGGTCAGCTTTCATGCCCAAGATGGTATTTGTAGGATCAATGAAAATGAATGCCAGTTATTGCTTTTAGATCTTGCATGTATATGATTCGAATTTCCATCTGGAATAAGAACTGTTGAGTCAAAGGAAAATTTCCAGTCTAGCATGATATTGGAAACATAGATGTACTTTAAACACATAAAATTTTATTGTAAGTTTCCAGGAGCCACTGTGCATGCATTATTTTAAGGATTCGGTATAAGATGATAGAAAAGGCAGTTATCCTTGACCACCCCAGTGGAATAGTTGGAAATAAGTGCATAAATAGTGTGCTCATTAGGATTTTTATTCATAATGTTTTCAGTTTATTGGTGCTCAAAGTATTATGATTTAAATGTTCCTGTAGTTCTCCTTGTTTCATCTGGTGTAGCCCCAGGGGACAGTAGACTCCCACTGTGCCACCTCTGCCACTAGGTATTGTCCCTCTTTGCCCTACAGTGGAGACCGTAGAGCTGCAATCACAGGCCTTCTAGCTGATGGATCGATCAAGAAGCCTGCATTGAGCCAGCATAAGTTTATATTTTATGTCAGGTCCAGAGTCTCCTTATTACTTTGCTATTAACTTTATACCATATAGGACAATGTCTCACAGACAGAGGTATCTGTCTTTTTGGCATTTATCTGCCTCTTTGGCACAAATCAAACATGATTCTTTAATACCAAAGTCAGTTCTTCAGACTGTTGGTGTCAACAAACAGCTCTGGACAACTCAGTCTAGGCACTTAGCTTTTGTGCTGGATTTAAAATGTTTCAGCAACATACAACTTTTTATTTCCCAAGGCCAGACTCGAATGGTACATTTGAAATCTGTATTTCTCTGATGTGTCCCACTTTGACGTGGTTTACCTTTTTACCACAGAGTGCCCACGCAAATTACAATCGGTTTGGAAAGGGATAGGTATCCAAAGTGTTCCAAATGGCGTAAATAATTCCCTATTGCAATACAGACTGTCTAGGGGGCTGACACAAAACATCTTCTATTCTGAGATTTATTTTTATCACCTGTCAGAGACCCTTGATTCAAGGGCACAGGAACCAGTCCTCACATGCAGTGGAAGAGTCCTGGCCAGCTTAATAACCGAGCCCACCCAAAGGAATGCAGAGTGTGATTTCCTGGAGATGTGGCAGCCAGTCTGACAGATGGTTGACACACAAAAGGACACTGCTCTGTGGTGACAAGCTATTCTGATGTCCCTGCTCTTTCTTCTACTTTTCTATCATGTTTCCCGATAGAAAGGTGCAAAGTATTCCTGGTTGGTTATGTTAGCTAAGATTATATGTAAGCCAATACAATCTAAACAACCAAGTCCTGTTGTCTCATGTAGAGGAAAATACAAAGATTTAGGGAACTCTTCCTTATTCTGTTTTTTTGAAAGGGTAGCCCTCTTGCCTTATAGGTAGTGTTATTTGAGTTTTAATATGTTACTTGGTTTTATTCATTCTTTCAGCTTTGGAATGGCAAGGAATGCAAAAGCTCTCTTTCCAGTCAGTTCTTCATTAGAAGATCTTCCTTAAGCATGTTTATATACCTCTTCATACACTATTTCTTATTTTAAATAATTAACAAATATTTAGCACACCAAAATTTTTATTTCAAATCTGTTTTTCTTTCCAACTTTTGAGTCTTGAGGTTGGGTTTATATTTTGATTGTGTATTGAGACTAACAAGAAACTCCTTCTGTGTTTTTGCAGTGTTGTTTTTTTTTTTCCCCCTGAAGAAATCACCCACAAGTGATTTCAAAAATTACCCAATTGCCTATTAGAGAAAAAGTATTGAACATATAGCAAAATACATGAATTGCAAATTAACTATCATGTACAGATTTGAATAAATTGGAGTTAATAAAAGTCGAAGTGAGATTCTTACACTGTTGAGAACTCAGATAAGTGTGAGCCTTCCTTAGCATTTTGGGTAGCATAACATTTTTGTTACATTCTCTTTTTTCCTTCCAGCCCGTATATAATTTAAAATATTTCAGTATTCCACAACTTAACCTATGATATGGTCAAGGTAGATATGTTGTGACATTTTGTAATTTACAACAATATAATGCTACCTACTGTGAACTTAAAATTATTTGAATTATAAAGAAAGTAAATGCCATCCTTTTTTTAAAATGTGTTGCTTTTAGATTTAAATTTTGTTAAATAAAAAGACCATGAAAGTTCACCTGAAATAAACTACATTAAACACATTTTTTAAAAAGAGATTGTTAACTCCCAAACTAAGAAAATTAAGTTTGAAGATCTCAGACCTTTAATTTGCACCACTGACATAGGCAATAAGGTCTATAATGTCACTTTTTTTGCATCTTCAGATACCTTTCAAATTCATGAAGAATGAATAGCTCAAGGATGTTGGGCAAGGATGGTGCAGTGAACAAATGGCAGTGATTTTGTTACCACCAAAACATTTTACAGACATTTAGAGGGAATGGAGGCATCAGAATAAAATTGTGAATTTGCATAATTAAAATCTTATAAATTGCTTGACTATTTAGAGTCATTTTATTAAAAGTGGAAGTTTTATACTAAGTTGCAGTCTTATACAGCTATCATAATTATGACAATATTTTATTGGCATAAAAGTGGACACATAAAATCAGTGGAATAGAAAGGAATCCAGAGATAGACTTATGCTTATATTTGTCAAATATTTTCAAACAAGATATCATATTTAGAGTTAAATTCAGGAAAAAATGTGCAAAGGCCCTACAGTGGAAACCTTGTAACACCCCTGATAGAAATTTAAGAAGACCTAAATAGAGAGCTGTACCATGTTCATGGATCAGAAGACTTGATATTGTTATGGTTAAAATTTCAATTCCTTTCACATTGATCTGTGCAAATCTCATCATTTTTTTTTTGAGAGATTTACAGATTTAAAATTTTGTATGGAAATTCAAAAGTCTGAATATAGTCAAATAAGACTGAGAACACAATTGTAGTACTTAAAATACCTGACATCTACTTATTATAAAGCTACAGTAATGAAATCATTCTAGTTTTGGTATCACGTAGGCAAATGTATTTAATGAAAGAGAAGAGACATTATAGAAATAGACCTCACACCTATAAGGTCAAGTTAATTTTTGACGAAGGTACAAATATAATTTAGTCTTCTCATCGTACAGTGTTGGAACAATCAGATATCCATAGGCAGTGAATGATCAGTAAAAGTAATCTTTTGAGCCACACTCTGTAACGTATATATATATAGAAATTCACTCCAAAGAGGCATTTTCAAGTGTAAAGTTTAAAGAAGTATAAAATCTAGATGAAATCATAGGAAAAAAAACTTTTGTTTTAGATTACCAAAGATTTCTTTGTTTTGACAGCAACAGCTGATTCATAAAAGAAGAATCTTGAAAAATGATTAATTGAAAACTTTATAAAGTAGTAATTAATATTTTTTTAAAAAAGACACTAAGAGAACTGGGGATGTTGCGTAGTGGTAGTGTTCACCTAGTATATGCGAAGTCCTGGGTTTCATCCCGTTTACTGCAAAAATTTTTAGGAAGAAAGAAGGAAGGAGAATGGAGGGAAACAAAAACAGACCAACCAACCGACTGAGATGAGGATGAAAAGACAAATTACAGATTGGGAGAAAGTACGTGCACATCACAAGTTGTATAAAGAATCATAGCAGAACATCAAAAGAACTCTGAAAACATGGTTCTCAGAAAACAGTAAATTAAAAAGATAAAGATTTTAGCAGATATTCACCGAAGCATATGAAACTGTGGTTCATAAGTCCAAGGATGGAAAGAGCCTCACCATCCATAGAGAAATGCTGCAGGCAAGTACTGACCACACCAGATATTGGTGAAGATTTGGAGCAGCTGGCCTCTCACACACAGCTAGTAAGAATCCAGGTGTTCCAGCCTCTTTGGAAAACAATTTGGCAGTTTCACACAAGGCGAAATGTGTATCTGCCTTTTCACCCAGCCATCCTACTGCTGGGAATTTATCCAAAACAAAAGGAAATATATATATGTACATGCAATGGCTTACATACGTGTACATGAAGATGTTTAGCGGGTTAATTTTTTGTACCCCAAATTACAATAACTCAGATACCCTTCAATGTATCAATGGATAAGCAAATTGTATGGATAAGTAGTATCCATACAATGAATACTACTCAACAAGGAAAACAAATGAAGTATGTTTACCCTCCGCAACATAAATAAGCTACAGAATAACTGTGCTGAGAGAAAGAGGCCAGATAAGAAAAGGTTCATACTATGTGTTTGCATGAACATAAATTTCTAGAAAATGCTAATTAATATACAGTGACAAAGCAGATAAGTGGTGGCTTGGAGATAGAGTGAGTAGGAGGCAGGTACAGGAGTCCTTTGGAGAAAATGGTTGTCTTTGTTCATTATCTTGATTGAGGTAGTAGTTTCATCAATGCATACAATAAATATGGAAATATTTTATGTGTCAGTTATATCTCATTGGCACAGTTTATAGTATTTGATACTTTCTGGGTCAATCTTGAAAGATATAGTCAATTTAGTGAAATAATTAATATTTTTTTGTGAACTGAAGTTTGACATTGATATGAAGTTAAATTACTTTTCATTGTACTTAGAGAACAAATTCAGTTCTTAGGATGAATGTACCATATTCTGGTATAAATATGGGTGGCTGGTTTTGTGTTTCCATGTCATAGAGGTTGACCTGTTTTCCTTCAGGCTTATACAAAATGAATATCCTATTGCCTCTCAAAGCAAAATCTGCCAGCATCGTGAGACTGCACTTTTGTGTGTCAGTGGTTGTGTGTCCACTGCAGTTTAAGTTGCTTAACTGTGAGTTTAGACATTCTTGATTGTTCCCTTTGCTGAGAGCAAAGAGTCATTGAGACCTGGGGTGATTGCTTGACGAGGCTGCTACAGGTGGACGTCTTTAAGGAAAAAATGGTGAAGAGAGACAAAAATCCTTTCTAACTCAAAGATATTTTTTACTTATCAGTTCATCAGTGTGCTTTATGTAGTGGGGTTCTCTGTTTTTGTTTTTGTTTTTAGTTTTTTTTGTTTTTTTATTTTTTGGTACTTGTAATTGAAACCAGGAGCACTTAACCACTGAGCAACATCTCCAGACCCACTTTTTATTTACAGATATATTTTTATTTTTTCTATTTTTATTTTTTCTAATTAGTTATACATGATATTAGCATGTATTTTGGCATATTATACATATACGGAGTATAACTTCTCATTTTTCTAGTTATGCATGTTGTAGAATTACAGTGCTTATGTAATCATATATAATGTTCAATTCATTCTACTGTGTTTTCTGTTCCCATACCCCCTCCCTTCCCTTCATTCCCTATTGTCTAATCCAGAATGTTTCTATTCTTCCCTAACCACCCCCACCTATTGTGAATTAGCATTTGCATATCAGAAAAACCATTCAGCCTTTGGTGTTTTCGGACTGGCTTATTTCACTTAGCAAGATGTTCTCCATTCTTTCCTTCCTTCCTTCCTTCCTTCCTTCCAACATATCCATTTACTGGCAAGTGCCATAATTTTGTTCTTTATGGCTGAGTAATATTCCACTATGTGTATATATGGCATTTTCTTTATCCATTCTTCTATTGAAGGGCATCTAAGTTAGGCCCGTAGTTTAGCTATTATAAATTGAGCTGCTATAAACATTGATGTGGCTGCTTCACTATAGTATGCTGATTTTAAGTTCTTTGGGTAAAAACTGAGGATTGGGATAATTGGGTCAAATGGTGGTTCCATTCCCAGTTTTCTGAGGAATCTCCATACTGGTTTCCAGTGTGGTTGCACCAATTTGCAGTCCTACCATCAATACATAAATATCCCTTTTTCCCCACGTCCTTGCCAATATTTATTGTTGCTTATATTCTTGATAATTGCCATTTTGACTGGAGTGAGATGAAATCTCAGTGTAGTTTTAATTTGTATTTCTCTAATTGCTAGAGATATTGAACATTTTTTTCATATATTTGTTTCATATATATGTCTTCTTGTGTGAAGTGCCTGTTCAGTTCCTTTCCCCATTTATTGATTGGGTTACTTGGGGGTTTTTGTTAAGCTTTTTGAGTTCTTTATACGTCCTGGAGATCAATGCTCTGTTTGAGGTACATGTGGCAGAATTTTCTCCCATTATGTAGGCTCTCTCTAAACGTTCTTGATTGTTTCCTTTGCTGTGAAGAAGCTTTTTAAATTGATTCTATCCCATTTATTGATTCTTGATTTTACTTCTTGTGTTTCAGGAGTCTTGTTTAGGAATTCAGTTCCCAAGCCGATATGATGTAGATTTGGGCATACTTTTTCTTCTGTTAGGTGCTGGGCCTCTGTTCTAACGACTAAGTCCTTGATCCATTTTGAGTTGAATTTTGTGCAGGGTGAGAGATAGGGCTTTCATTTCATTTCACTGCATTTGCATTTCTAGTTTTCCCAGCACCATTTGTTGAAGAGGCTGTCTTTTCTCCAGTGTATGTTTTTGGCACATTTGTCTAGTATGGATTTGACTCTGTGTCTTCTATTCTGTACCATTGGTCTACACCTCTGTTTTGGTGCCAATATCATGCCATTTTTGTTACTATAGCACTGTAGTATAATTTTAAAGGTCTGGTATTGTGATGCCTCCTGCTTCACTTTTCTTGCTAAGGATTGCTTTGGCTAGTCTGGGTCTCTTATTTTTACAAATGAACTTTATAATTGCTTTTTCTGGTTCTATGAAGAATGTCATTGGGATTTTAATAGAAGTTGCATTAAGTCTGTATAACAGTTTTGGTAGAATGCCCATTTTGACGATATTAACTCTGCATATCTAAGAGCATGGGAGATCTTTCCATCTTCTAAGGTCTTCCTCAATTCCCTTTTTAGTGTTCTGTGGTTTTCCTTGTAGAGGTCTTTCACCTCTTTTGTTAGATTGATTCCCAGATATTTTATTTATTTTTGTGCCCCAGACCCCCCACACACTTTTTTTTTTTTTCTCATTTTTGAGACAGGGTCTTGCTGTGTTGCTCTTTAGGACCTTATTAAGTTGTTGAGCCTGGCCTCTATCTTGTGATTCTCCGCCTTGTCTCCTGAGCTACTGGGATTATAGGCGTGCACTACTATGACTGGGCCAACTGGCCGGCCTTCCTTCCTTCCTTCCTTCCAAGGAGAATAAGTCAAACAGAAATATTTCCTGACAGGATTCATTAAATTATACATTTGTTTCATGTTCCCATTAATTTTTTTCTGTGTGCTAACTGCTTATCTGTTGTTCTGAGCTCTTTTTTTTTTTTAAAGAAAGAATGAGAGAGAGAGAGAGTGTGAGAGAACTTTTTAATATTTATTTTTTAGTTCTCGGCGGACACAGCATCTTTGCTTGTATGTGGTGCTGAGGATCGAACTGGGGCCGCACGCATGCCAGGCGAGCGCGCTACCGCTTGAGCCACATCCCCAGCCCCAAGGTTCTGAGCTCTTGATGAGAGCCACTTGTGTGCTCCTTCTCTCTTCTCTGAGAGTCCATGCACTTAACCAAGGTCAGCAGTGCTCTCACAGTAATAAGAGCAACTGGTTGCTGCACACTCTGCTAAGTGTGCTTTTTCTGTGTTTTTTGCCATCTTAATCTCGATAGGTACCCTATGTTTTGGTGGTATTCCCCTTCTGATCTTTCTCAAGAAGTCTGACAGGTAGTTTGTTCAAGATATGGCAAAAACAGATTGAAATTGAAGCCCATCTGGCATCATCCAGCCATGCCACTGTGCTGCATTAGAAAATGCCATCAAACAAGATGTTTATGGATAAGTGAGTGATCCACAGCTGTAAGTAAGGCCATAATAAAGAAGCATGTGGGATGAATTTCTAAACATTGTCATTTCAGGAACACATATAGGCAAATAGATATAATTGTATACATTTGATGATAGACAAGTAGATGTGATTGTATGACAAGATACTTGATCCTTCATTTTCTAAGTAAATCAGTATACTTACAAAGCCATCACAACAACCTGAAAATGAGAGGTAACAAGTTGAATCATGGAGAAACATAAAATTAATTTATGATGTATGTGAAATTTGTCAGAAAGAACCTCTGTTTGGAAGAATATTACTACATATTAATTTTTTTCTGGGGGATAGGGACATGAGGATTTCTTTAGATTGTCACTGTCCAGTAGGAGTGTAATATGAACTGCACATGTATAATTTTGTTTCCTGGTGGCCATATTAAGAAAAAAGTAAAGGAACAGGTAAAATTTTATTTCTGTAGTTAACCAAACATATACAAATTATTATTTCCACATGAACTCATTATGACATAACCAGCGGTATTTTATTATTTGGGATTAAAAGTTTTGAAATTGGCCCAGGCGTAATGCACATATCTATATTCCCAGCAGTTCCACTGGCTGAGGCAGGAGGATTTCGAGTTCAAAGCCAGCCGCAGCAACTTATCAAGGCCCTAGCAGCTTAGTGAGATCCTACCTCAAACAAATATATAGAAAAAAGGGCTGGGGATGTAGCTTAGTGGTTAAGCGCCCTGGGTTCAATCCCCAGTACCATAAAGGAAAAAAATAAATAAAAATGGAAATTTGATATATATTTGATGCGTCTGGCATTTCTCAATTCAGAGGGTAAATTACCACCTGCAATATATTATCTCTATTCAGATTTGATAAAAATACTTCAAAGAGTAGATTCATAGCCAGGCCACATTCTTCAATGGCGCATGGCTATAATCCCAGAGGCTCCTGAGGCTGAGACAGGAGAATCTTGTGTTCAAAGCCAGCCTCAGCAAAAGCAAGGCACTAAGCAACTCAGTGAGACCCTGACTCTAAATAAAATACACAATAGGGCTGGGGATGTGACCCAGTGGTTGAGTGCCCCTGAGTTGTCCCTGGTACCTGCCCTCCCCCAATAAAAATAGATTTATACTCCCAGGTTTTTCCAGTGCATTTTGAACACTTTTCAATGCTGATAGTGTAATATTTTTTAGATTTAAATTTACATTAATTAAAATTCAGTAACTATGTTTTAGGTGCTCACTCTCAGTGTTACTAGTAGAGTGAAAGTCTGGTGAACCGGGGTGATTCCTTGTACGTGTGAGGGGGAGTGTGGGTAGGAAGGAAGGCTGTCCAGTGAACAGAGCCTCTGGTGCCCTCTGGCCTTGCAGCTTTGCTCTTTGTGTGGTTGTTCTGGCTGTTTCTTCCTAGGTTGGTAGGTTTACGTTTAAAAGTAGTGTCCATTTATAGCTTGATTTTATTTATTTTTATACATATTTAATGCTAAGAATTTAATAAATTTTACATTCTATATTCAGACCATGTCTACATCTTATTCTTTTCCATGGTTTAACCTCCCTGAGATTTTTATAATTGCCTTAATGTAACATAGTTTGTTAAATCATTCTTGATATGGTTCTTCTATACAGATGATTTCGATTCCTACTGGTAAAAGATATACTTTAACTATATACTATATTCTTTGCTTATATTCTATACTCTGGTTTCTCTTCAGATCGTATAAATCTTTAGCCTTTTGCTTATATTCTAATATAGAAACAAAAGTTCTAACTTTCTCACTTTGAAAGTGAGAGTAAATGTTCAAGTATCTTAAATGCATGGAATCCATTGAATGATATTATTAAACATTTTATGGAAATAAGTTTTTTTATATCATCAATACCAGTTGTTATTAATCATGTGCAACATTTCTTGTTATGTTACAGGAGAAAAACCTTTCAAATGTGATGAGTGTAACTTTGCCTCCACAACCCAGTCCCATTTGACTCGGCATAAGCGTGTGCACACTGGAGAGAAACCCTACAGGTGCCCCTGGTGTGACTACAGGTAATGAGGCCACACGGGTTTCTGTGACAGTTGGATCCTGTTGAATTAATCAATAAAAGATCAACATGAATTAGCACACTTTAAAGCATAAGGCATATTAGGTTAGGAGTTTATTATAGTACCTAATTTTAGTGACTTTTCAAATATAGACCTTTTTTTTAAGATCAGTTTTAGGTTCACAGTAAAAGTGAAATATTGGTACAGAGATTTTCCAAATATCTTCTTCCCTTACACATGAGAGACTTCCTCATTATCTATATCCCCAACAACGTGATCTGCTTTTTACAGTTGATGAACCTCCACAGACACATTCTCATCACCCAAAGCTAATAGATTTTAGTCAGGTTCACTGAGAGTGTTATGCATCCTGTGGGTGTGGACAAATTTATAATGACATGTATCCACCATTATAGCGTCATTTAGGTTCTAGTGACTGTTCAAAATATAAACTTCTTTTACATTTTTGTAATCTTAATACTTAGTTTTCAAACAATCCTTTGTTACACCCAGGTTTCTGGTTTTCTTGCTCATTCCTTTATTTGATATGTGTATGGCATCTCATCTGCTTTGAGAAAAGCACTCACTGAGAATGGAAGATGATATAAAAAGTGTTTTCTGCCTTTAAGGACATTACAACATAATTGGTGACTTCGTTTTCACAAGTAATTATAATACATATTCAGATAGTAAAAGAGAGAGCAGAAGAGAACATGGAGAAGGACCACATGAGCCAGATAAAATCCCTACAGAGCAGAGAGCATCTTGCCTATGGCAGGAAAGGTGACAAAATTTCAAGTACATGATGTATGTTCTCAGATGAGTAGTTGATGGCACATGTAGCATTTTATGCTAAAGGCTTCTTGGAATTTAGGGATGCTCAGTCCTTGCCCTGGGTCTGGGGCAGCTGAGTTGTATCAGCCAGAGCACAGAAGTACTCAGTGACAGCAGTGATGCTCTATGACGAGGCACACATAGAGAGGCCTGGTGGAAGGTACACTGGGGCATGGAGCTTGCAGCCAGGCCATGCTGCTCATGGAGCCCAAAGGTAAGCTGAGACACTATGCAGTTGGCAGGTAGTTGAAGGACACCATCTTCAGCCTTGGACTGAAGACCTCACTGTCACTGCCAGGCGTATCAATAAGAAGACATCGGGGCGTGTCTTCAAAGGCAGCCACTTCTGTTGAATATTAAAATGTATATGTTGAACATCAAGCCTTCTTTAAAAAGTAGGTTTTTGTATTCTTGTGAATGTAGCCTATGCATTCAGCAAATATATTGCCATAATCTCTATCATCAGCCATATTATTGCATTAAGTTTTATGTGAAAGGTCATAGAATAGTACAGAGATATTACAGATATATTTCATTCTTTAATTATTTATTCATTCAATATTTTATGGATTCTGGTTTTGTGTAACAGTAGATTGGTATTTCTTATAAATTTGGGAAAATGGCCATCTAATTAGAGGTTCTAGGGTACTGACAATAGAAATTCTAAGGTGCTGATAGTGTGCTCTATAATAAAAATAAACATGACTTTTTTTATTACAGAGAGCATTCTGCAGTTGCCTTCCGTGTAAAACAAAAAAAAAGCAATAAGAAAATTATAAAAATTTCCCTTAATTATCACTTACTCTTAAGATTATGTGCTTTTAGTAAGATTTTTTGTTGTTGTCTTGGAGGGATTTTTGCTTTCTTGCAGTATAAATTCTTATACTTAATATTATTACTATTTTTCTGTGCCAGGAAGCAGTCTTCTATAGAACTATGGTTTTATTTTATTTTATTTTTTAAATTTTACTTGTGGATGGACACAATATCTTTATTTTATTTATTTATTATTTATATGCAGTGCTAAGAATCCAGCCCAGTGCCTCACTCATACTAGGCAAGCACTCTACCCCTGAGCTACAACCACAGCCCCTAGAACTATGGTTTTAAGACTTCTTTTAAAGTAGCCAAAATCATTCCTTCAAACATGATTATAAAGAAAACCACACATACAAAATAAACAAGTGGTATTTACCATTTAAAAGTAGTCTTCATAATTAAAATCTGAAGTTTTAAATAACATTTATAGCATGAATTTGTTTTGACAAGCAAACAAGTTTAAAATATGGCAAGTTAATTCATGATAGCTGCTACAGAATTAGCCTGCACATCCAGTTTCCACCTTTACTATGTGCTAGGCTCATAGCCTGAGGGTGTGATTCAGAGCACAGGGTGTCTGCAGGATCTGGACTCAGTACACATTTACCTGGGGACTTCCATCAAACTCTTTTTTGTTGGAGGGCTAGGGATTAAACTCAGGGGTATGTAACACTGAGCTACATCCCCATCCTTTTTTTATTTAATTTTTTATTTTTAGACAGGGTCTGGCTAAGTTGCTGAGGCTGGCCTAGAACTTGTACTTGTTTCTCAGTCTCTTGAGTCACTGGGATTATAGGCGGGCGCCACTAAACCCAGTGCAGTCAAACTCTTTAACCTCCTGGGCTACCACATTTTCATTTGTAAAATATGGATTGTTAGCTGACCAGCCTTCTGGGATCCTTGTGCATATCAAGCCAGACACACGTTGAAGTTACCTCACCAGTGCCTAGCACTTGGTTAAATGGTAAATATTCGCCTGTGTTTTTGCTGTCCTCTCTGGTGCATGTTTTAGCTTGGTTAGAGGTTTCTTCACCTTTCAGTGAGTTAATTTGGAGTTTTGATGTACTGAAAGTATTTAGCATGCTTAAATATTATTTATAATGTAGTCGAAATAGGTTTTTACAGTTTTTGAATTAATTTAAAATTTATTAAATCTAAAATCAGTTCTTGGGTAATTGCTGAAATACTTTAAGGCTTCAAAATGTCTAATTTGAAGAAGCATTCTTATGTAATATAATTGTTTTGCCTGTTTGGTCCCAAGTTACACATACTGCCATCAATTTATTAAGTTTTGGGACATGAACACCATTCTCAGGTATTTATTTTCAATATGCTCATACCTTACATATCCATGACTTTTTTAGAATACATTTCTAAAATTTATGATTAAGACTTTTTATAGTACTACTACAAAGATTATGATTTCTTAAAATAAGATCAGTACTGTTTTGATAGTGTCTTGGTGTTTATGTGCAAAATTCATTTACAAGTATTACAGCTTTCCATGGTTTGAAAGAACACTGTACTTTTTTCGAAGTTCTGGGTCGTAGTATTGTGCCCTATGCAGTTTGTCCCAAACAGAGAGCAGCACTCGCATATAGTAATGCATTTGAGCTGGTTGGACTGCAGTTACGTCATACCTCTGTCAGATGTTGAGTTAAACAGGAGATGATGTTCTCTAAGCATTTCGTTGCCGTCCCTCGAATTAATACTTAGAACACTTGATAAAGTGATAACTACCAGATCTCCTTTTGGAATACTTATGTCCTTATTAAGAAGGTGATTTCTATTTTTATAACTTTTGAATAATTTTGTTATTGCTGGAAGTAAATAGTTTGAGCCCTTTCTATTTAATAATTTTTATAATTTTGTGTATATGTAATTAAGTTTGCTTTTACTAAGGAACAAAAGACAAATTAGTTCTTTAAGAGCTTGTGAGTATAAGAATTCTTTTGAAGTTAGGGACTGCGAACACAATATAGAAATTAGAAGAGATACCTTTGTTTTCTTGTTGTTAAGAACAAGATTTTAAAGTAAGCATGTAGTAAGTAAATAGAATAGAAAGGTCCCACGCCTGCCTCCTTTAACCAAGGAAATGTGTCATTTTGCTGTCATTTTGAGTGTTAGTGTCATAGATTATCACACATTTCCAGAAAAGACAGGGTCATATTTACCTTATTGATATCTTCCAAAATATTTAAATAATTTTTCCCATTTAGATTTGTACTTCATATAGGTAGATAAAAACTGTTCCCATGAATATTCCTGTCTTTGTCATTATTGACCCTTATTTGCAGGTAAGTTGCCATCAATAGAAACTGAATCATTAATATTTAAATTTTATTTGAAAATGTATTTCTCCTTTTATAAGTTGAACATTAGTAGAGAAATACTAGTTGTTATCCATGAAAAATGTGAATATAGATTTGTTTACAAAAGAATTTTATAATTGGTCTTTTGAACCTGGGGCTATTTTTCAAGTTTGCATTATTAATTTAGGCAATGACATCTTATTCTATTCAGATGTAAACATGTACTCTTTTCCTTAGCTTTTGCTGTCTAAAATATCCAAAAATCTAATCCATTACAAATCAGTATATTCCATTGTTTCTCTACAACTCTTTCACAATTAATTGCCCTACATTATGATTGCAAAGCATAAATTGAGTCATAGAAGACTTTCCTACCAGCTATATGTAGCAAATTCTTTAGGTTTGTTTCTACCATACAATGGAAACATTCTAACCCTTTCTACATTGTATTTCCTTTTATGTGTTGTCACCTCTATATTAATGAGAGAACAATACAGAACAATACAGAACCTTTTGTATTTTATAGAAAGCATCCTAAGAATATGAAGTCTGCCATCCCTCTAGAATTTATTAACATCAAACTGCTATTTCTTCACTCATTGCATTGATTTATATATGAAAGTTCACCCAAACAAATTAAGGGTTTGTTTTATTAAAATGGCCACAATTGGGCTTTTTTCCTCCCCTTTTTATGTGAAGCATCTTCTCATTGGTTTCTTTTTTTGTTTTGTTGTGTCCTTTAGGATTTATGGAGGAATTATAATGCATGCATTTTAAACAACAAACCACTAAGCCATGCAAAGTAATGCAAAATACTTCTTACAGAATTAAAAATATTAAGGGCAATTCTATAAAGCACTTAAAATGCCATTTTTTATATTATAGAAAACTGAATTTTCAAGCCAATCTCTGGAAGTTCTTACTGTTTTGTTTACTGTGTCCCTTGTTATTGAACTTGAGATAGCCTCAGTGTTCTGTAAGTATAGTTTTGGCTATATTTTTCCTCAATTATGTAACTGTCTTTATTCTTCTAACCTTACATGAGCTTTATTTTTTTAAATATTTTTTACTGTTACTTTTTTCACTTTTTTATTGCTTTTAAATCCACTGGTGCTGAGTACATAATTGTACATAAAATGTACACTTCTCACCTCAGATTAAAGGTCCACCCCATTGTTTGCTAAATTTGTAGGAAATCTACTTTTGAGGGTTTTTTTTTTTTTTTCCCCTTTCTTGCTGGTTCACTTAACTCTCAGCCAGTGTTTTCCATGGAAATCATTAACTCATTGATTTTGTTTATGGTTTTTGTTTTTATTTTTTTAAATCTCAGGAGGATTTTTCTCTTTTTCATGAGGTAGAGGCTGAAGATGTCTGTCTGTCTGTCTCTCTCTCTCTCTCAATTAGGAACATGCTTCCTTTTGCCATGTACCTCAACAGCCCTTTTATTCATCTGAATACTTTGTTTAGTAGTTCTAACAATCAGATTTGTCAAGTTCTTACACATGTGACTATAGTAGAGAGAATTTGCTGTCTGTTGCCACCATTTGAAATCATGTATGCCCTAGAAATTTTTGTGAAGATATGCTTTTAACTTAATGGAAATCTTTCTTTACATTTCCTGGAATCATTTTTAGGGAAGTTTTAAGGTAGAGTGACCAAAAAATTATATTAATGATGTTGCTTCTGAAAGTTTGTTTTAATTTCTTCTTTCTGTTATAAAAATATATGCAGGTCATAGGTAATATGCATTTTTATACAACATTTTTTTATCAACATTTTGTATTTTATAGTTCTTGTCTTCCATTTGTTTCAGCAGCAGCATCCTAAGTTAGGGAGACTGCACAGGGATAATTTTCTCCTTTGGATAATTTCTTCTGAGAGGTCCAATTTTTCTTTGGCTTCCTTTGCAGGTACATAGGTTTTAGCAGGAGAAGCAAAAGATAAAACAAACTTGGATTTGCCCATAATAGTAACAGTGAGAAAAAAAACACATTTTTATCCTTATACTAGTACATAATATATACAAGAAAAAGAAGCCAAATTACACATACTGAAACAAACAGCACACTTTGTCTTTTTCCACAGAACTATTCATCTAGGTAATTTTGAATTTCTCAAAGAATAAAGATACTACATAATAATCAAAATGAAAATATCTAGTACTGATATTAGACATGATTTATATTTAAAGCCAGTTATTGCCATGGTCTAGTTAGATCAGAATAGACTTTAAGTCAAAACTACTTTTGTTATTTAAAGTTCCAGTCAATATCATTTCATTATTTCATATAAGTCAGGTCTCTATAGTCTGTTGTAACTGCTAATCTACTCAGAGGAATAAAAATAAATAAATGAGCCAGGCTCACAGATAATTCTGAAGACCTAAAAATCCGGTTATTTTCCAAGCTTTTCATAGGGTGATGGTGAGTCTAAAAGCTTTCTCCAAATTCTGATGCATCTTCTCTAGAAAACATACGTATTCATTGGATTATGTCTGGTCTTGCCAGTAAGAAGATTGCCCCTTCCTGTTGGCCTCCTACACACAGTTCAGCCAGCCACAGGTAGATGTCAGTATCGTGGTTGGTTGTGAAACTGTGTGTGTTGATTGCCAAGCATAAGCAGTGCTTAAAAAGCGTCTCCTAGCCTGTGTCAAGGTGATACTCTGTGAAGTCTAGTGCCCTTCACATGGAGTAGCTGTATCTGGTGAGTGCAGATAGAACTTTTTGCAGAATTCCCTTAAAAAATGAATTTATTGTCCCCAGAATTGCATCATCCTTTCAGGTTTTTCTGTAATGAAATGCTCTTTTTTTTTTTCCTGCTGTATTTGTACTTTGCAGCAAGTTGAATTCTTCCTTCATAAAAATTTCATATTTTTTCTTTCATTAATGAACGTTATCTCAGTATTTTGTTTTATATGTTTTTTGTATTTTCTATTATGTTGTTTTCTAATATTAGTTTCAGATGTCTTCTTTCATTCATACTTTGCTTCTTTGTGCTATAACACATGAGCACATAAACTTTCAAACCTTTTTCATTCAAGCAGCCTGTGTAAAGATATAATAAAGTATGTGCGGGCCTGAAGTTAACACTCATAATTTTAATCTCTGTAAAAAGCTGAAATAAAAAATAATATAGACTTGAGAACAAATAGATTCCATAGCATTAAAAATTACAAATTGGTTTGATGCCTTTAAAACAAAAAGAATCTGAGGTACCTTTTTGTGTATCAGTACAAGTAAGTTGTTTTGTTTGTTAATGTAGCTAAAACAGCAGATTAATTAGAAGAGCCATTTTGAACACAAAGTGACCATACATTCCCTCTGCTATATCTTAAAGTAGAATCTAGATAAACATGTTTATTTAACTTGCTGTTGCTGAATCCCAAATCCAGTCATTATAAAAGGACCAAAGCTATCTTTGGGGATGGTCTTTCTACAAGGAATTACTCTGGACAGTCCCTTGGGTGGTAGTTAGATATATCTGTATATATTGTGGCAGGATGAAAGGCCTTAGAGATGAAAAAAAATAGAAAATATTTTTGGGGCAATAGTCTCTTGCATAATAAGTTATTCCTCAGACACTAGAGCTATTATCACACAACAAAACACTTCCCTATGTAACTATCTATAGCCTCTGGCAGTTAGAAGCTCAAAGAATGGAGCTTATTAGACAAACAGGGTAATCACTTGGAGTAGCTAACAGCCATCAGTAGAACACTGTGAGCATTGCCACAGTGGTAGTTGGGTTCAACCTCACATGTGCATTTGAGAAAAGAACATAACAAGACAGAAGAGCTTTGAAGTGTATAAAAGTTTGTCCAACTTTCATTAATCAGTAACAATGCAAGGATACTAGTTATTTCATTTTACTTTCAGCTCCTTGGTTTTAGCATATTCTGATACATTGCCTCTCAGGGGACTGACAAAAATAATGGAAGAAAGAAAGAAAAACTTACAATACTTGAAAGATGATAGTTCTTAGAGGGTAGTTGTGTTTTGAGGCAGAGAAAGGTGAAGTGGCTTTGTGCATCCGCACACTTTCTGACACGTTGCACTCCCCGTGGGAATGAGATGTCTCCTTCCCCAGGGTCACATGTGTCTGCATATTTTGGGTCCTCCTTAACCGATTCTGTAAAGACAGGGTCTTCTGTGAATCTTACATCTTCATCTCCTTGATTAAGGGACTGTAACACAAACCCTTTGCTGGCCTTCACCTTCTTCTACTGTGTTCCTTTCTGTTTTCTCTAACCGATGTGATTCTGCAAGCTTTGTAATGTTTTGAATAACCAATAAAAAAAAAAAAAAAAAAGAAGCTCTGGAAAAAGAACTACTGAACATTTTTTGGTTTTTGATAAAACAATCATATCATTATTTACTACAGAGGTACAAGTGAGCTATAATTCAAATAAACTAGAACCCATTATTCTGTAGCATAATACGTAACCTGATACTTTTGTACAGGGAATTTTAACTTTAATTCATTAACCTTAATTATTTTGCCTTGTCTCCTGTTATATATATAAAACCCTGTTCCACCTTTTATCCTTCCTTATGAGGCTTTGTGGAGACATCTCTCTGTGTGTTTGTGTTATGTTGATTAACTTTACTTGATGCTTTCCTCCTCAACATGTTTTGTTCCTTCATCTTGAATTGCAACTTTAACACATAAGAAATGTGATAAAACAAATAAAAATTTACCATTGAGAGAAAATGGGGTAAATGCTGAGGGTACTTAAATAAGATGATTTATCTCTTGGATTGAATTGTTTGAGATCAATAGTGCTTGACATTTAAACTTCAAAAATTTTGTTTTGATCCAGAAACCTCAAGTAACTTTAATGTTAGTTAAAAGTAAGATTTCTTCCATTCTCTGCACTCCTAAGTTACATCTTTTCTTCAAATTAAATTTATCTTCTCCTTTTAGCTCGCCTGGATTGCAGGGTACATCAGATTATCTGATAAAAGTAGGAAGGAAGTATATGTCAGTTTTTTACCCCTGTTCATCCTGGAGAGCTTGAGTTTGACTCCACGGGCAGTGGGTGGCCAGGTGGAAAATGCAGAGCCGGAAAGTGGTGTGCTCATACCTTACTTTGCCTTAGAAATAAAAGCCTTTTCCCTTTGCAGGATACAAAGATGAGCCCAAGAGACACAGAAGGGGACAGGACATCATTTAAAACAATTGTCACAAAGGTACAGGCAGAAAATAAGGCAGATTCAGATGACCAGGTTGGAAGACAGATGAAGGGACATGCTAACCAAAGGAATGAATGTGGAAGGACCATATCACCCTTTAGGTGCATAGCCCAGTGCTGCTGGGTGAGTGATAGCACCTTTCAGTGAGGCACTCACTCCTTGAGAAGGCTGCCCTTCAGGAAAATGACTACTTATGTGATCCAGGATATGTCACCTTGGAACATTGGAATATCCAAATGGAGACACTTCAAGAGTGTACAAGTCCACAGGAATCTATATGGAATTTGAAACCAACAATGAGATTGACATTTCCCTCAGAAAGTGTAGAAAATGAAGAAGGCAGAGAGGAATACAGCCAGTGCTTGAGAGGTTGGGAAGCCAGCTCATAGAACCAAAGGGGCCTCCAGGGAAGAGGGGAGTCTGTGACCAGTGAGGAGTGCCAGCTGTGCCAGGGTGGAGGCAGTAGGAACAGGCAGCCACAGCTCCAAGAGTCTAAGGTACTTTGGGGAAGACCAGTTTTAATAAACTGGTGAGAACAGATGCCAACCCCTCAGACAGAGGTAAAGAAATGTACATTGCCCAGGGAACAAAGGGAAGGTGAGACGGAGGCTACTGGGAGAGGAGGTGGATGACCACACTTGAATTTGCTTTCATTTGTTTGCTTATGGCTGATTTTAGCGCAGCAGCTATAGCAATGTTTCCACATTTTGGGTTACTGCACAGCACCAAGTTTGAGTCATGTGTTCAAAGTTAGGAACCTAGAAAATAGAGGTGTTATGATATTATTACACCCACCCCAGCACATACACACCTGGACCCTGGAATATCATTTACGTTGTGTGTTGAATGTCTACACATGGCTATCTTGCTTTGGCTGTTTTTCATTAGTTTAAAATTTTGCTTGCTGCTAGCTAACAATTCAGTGTGATCATTTTCTGAACACTCCTGTTAAATATAGTCTTAAAATGTGACATCTGTTCTGTACTTTGTCCTAAAAAATATTTACAAATGACTCTGGGATTTTCCGCCAAAAGTAAATCCAAAGGACCCTCTTACGTCATCTTAAGGCAATTGAAGATACCCAGTCATTTACTGTGATGGCACCCAACTCCTGCCCATTTTGGTCGTAGTTATTCACCTTTCATTTGTTTGGCTTTTTCCAGATTTGTGAACATGGTGTATCACTCTTGCCAATCATGAGCTTAATTCTCTTTGCTATGTGCTGCTTGGTAAACTCCTGAAGACTATGTTAGATTTGTGCCCAGCTTCTTCAGATTGTCATATTTCTAGAAGCAGTTACTCAGCTAGAGTGTATCCTGCCACCACAAATGTAATAATAAGGATCATGTGGGTGTTGGAGTGTGTGTGTGTATAATATGAAAAGAAAAAGCAAATATATCACTCCTTCGGGTAAGATAGGGTACATGATTTGTTTTCATGACTTAGGTTGTATTATAACTGCTGAGTGTTGGTGTCAGTTGCATTAAGCCACTAAAAAGTGGAAATAAGTCATATATATTGCCCCACAGGTTGATGTATGCTAGTTTTGCATTCACTAACATTTTGTGTGCGCTTCATTGATTCTGTTAGAGTTTTTGCTGCTTTGTCTTATTTTAAATTGTGGTTGGCACACAATTGCAATGACTGTGTCTCAGGTTTTGGTTTTAGCTTGTTTTTCAGCCTTAGAAATAAAAGCCTTTTTCCCCTTGCAAATTTAGGTAGTTCTGTTTTATACATTTCATCTAGAATTTTTGGCACCATTTATGTAACTACAAATAAGGGTATAGAAATAATCACTGCAATGTTCCTGAAGTAGGTTGGTTCCAGTGTTGGCAGCAGGACTTCCTTAGGAAGGGTGAGGAAGCAGCTTCCCCCACCAGGGAGCCGGCTTTTCTGTGGAGGAGAGATCTGAGCAGATGAGAGGGTGGTGTGAGTAAGTGCATCATTCTAACTAGACCCTCTCAGACACCAGCAACCGGGTGCCTGTGCCTGAGGCATGTATGGACGGTGTCAGCACACACATGTGTATGTTCTAATTACATGTTCCTTCCCATTAATGATTTCTGCATGGCCTTTGAACAATGATGTTGAATGTAATGATGATACAGTCCAGATCTTACTTCTTGTTACACGTGTACACTTGTTTTTAACTACATATGCACAAACATATTTTATTACTTTCCTTGAATCTCTTTTTAACAGAACAATCTTTTAAAACACTATCTCTGATGTAAAAGAGACTCAAAACAAGGTTTCAGTTTTATTTTTAAGGTCTTTTTTTTTTAGTTTAAAAATGGAATATATGTTTTCTTTAGCTGTAAAAGCACAATCAAGGCAACATGATAAGTGAGTCAGTGTTGTAAAAGTAAAACTAATTTTGCCTTCACTCACATGAGCTATAGAAGGAGGAAGCTTTATTGTCCCTGGGAAGGTGATAAGGCAGAGTAATTGTATATTATACTGTCCTGGAGCATCTGCCTGAAGACTGTTGGAGCAATTCATCTATCACAGACCCTGCAGCGTGTTTTGTCTTTCTGCTTTAACCCATCCCCACTGCTGGCCTGCACGGAGGTTTTGATAGGGACTGCGCCTGGGCCGGGGCTCACATTAATCAGGCCCCTTGTTCAACACTCTGGCTGACATAATTACAACCTGCGCACAGCAGTTATTCAAGTCGAGTCCTTGTCACTCGTGGTGCGAAACTACACAGCTCAGATCCCGGAGGAGATTGCCTTATCACACAGAACAAGGGCTCGCAGGAGTCGAAGAGAATAGAAATGGGAAAATGTCTTCCGGGAGTACTATATATTCCTTTAAAATAAGACATTTGAGAGACGTACAAGGGACAAAAGGAAGTATTGTGTGTAGGGACTGAAATGAAACAGTTATTATTTTTAAATGGATTACATGAAACATTTTTGTAAAAATGGACATAGATTATTAGATAAATTCAGTGGTCCTCATCATCAGTGACTGTTACTTTTTTCCTTCAAAGGTGATCCTATAACTTTAGAATCAAAAAGCTTCTTATACTCTTGGTAGAACTCAGTAACATAATAAAGTATGCATTCTAAGTTTAGCGTTGGGCAAATGTAAGTTACAGAGCTCTGTAACTTTCTGTTTTGTGTATGCCGTCTTCTTGCTCTAATGCTCCATTGGTGGATTACCTGCTGCTTCGTCTACTATTCCAGGTGTGAAGGATGGATCTTATCTCAGGAATTTAAGTAGTATTTAAATTTATATGGCAGCCCCTGCCCTTCCTCTAACAGCCAGTGTGAATCGTGTGTGTGTGTGATGATTTACATGATCATGTCATCAGGCTTCCCACTGAAGTATGCTCCTGTGCATGGATGCCAAAGTCGTTGTTTTAGATCTAGACTCTTTCTTTCTTTCTTTCTTTCTTTCTTTCTTTCTTTCTTTCTTTCTTTCTTTCTTTCTTTCTTTCTTCCTTTCTTTTCTTCTTTTCTTTTCTTTCTTTTTAAGCTTTATATTGTCCCAGGTAAAATCAAGTTTTGGCCTAGCCCATCAAAATAATGTGAAACCACATACTCAAATTCAGTAAAAACTATTTATAACCCCTTAAATTTGAAATGTGATAGACTTTCAACTAGAAAAGTTAAAGTAAATGATCATTCATTCATTCATACTCATACATTTATATTAAATTACTTGATCTGGAAAATTCCTCTTTTTTTCCCCTAGATGATTTATTTCAAGCCATAGTTGTAAAAGTTCATGGTTTTTTTGTTTTGTTTTGTTTTGTTTTAATGAATTTGTCTCTTTATACCATTTTGCTGTACCTAACCTCTCTTAGTAATGTGATTTCAGTGATTGTTTGGGTGTATGATGATGATTAGGCTACATTTGCTTATATTATTTTTGGTTAAGATCATTTTCCCTTCCATCTGTCTTTTCTAAGTTGCTACGCATAGCCAGTTAGCAGAAATGGAATAAACCTATCCTGTGAGGAAATAAATATATAAACATCAAAAGTTAGGGCTCTATATTTATTTCAAAGAGCATCAAGAAAATAATTGTTGAAAAGACTTTTTACCAGCAGTTATCACCATCTAGGCAGCTTCGTGGAAGGGAGAATGAGCATGCAGGACTGATTGGGCATTCTGATTTTCACAGATTTCAAGTTTCAAGCAAGTGTGTTAGCTCAACCTGGGACAAATGTCTCTGCAGTTAGGTCAGTTTGGTGAATGCTGTGTATGTCCTATCTCTTTCTGCCCTTTCAGACTCAAGATGAGCACATGTAATTCTGTTTCACTGAAATGTGGCAAACTTTTGCCAAAACCCTGTCTCCTTGAAAGATAGGGAGCCACTACTGTCTGCTCCATGCTTTTTCCTGAGTGATTTTGCAATAGTAGTTTCTCATCAGCACACGTTGCAAAGCATCTAGTAATTGCTTAAACTCATTAAGTTTTCTTTTATTTTTATGAGCATCTAGCTTGTTGACTTGAAGTCAAATAAAAGTCAAGGCTACTTTTTGCTCACAGCACTTGCTTTTTGTTCTCCGTTGTGCTGGCATGTGTCCGTATATTAGAGCGTGTGAATGAAATGTATTTTTCCCTTTGGGTTTAACATGAAAGAATCTGGGAGATTTGCACTTGCTTGCAGCCTCTTTTCCCTCCACGTGACTTGGGGAGCAGTCCAGCTCAGACCTCACGTTTAAATCTCTGCACATGAGGGACACTGTTTGGGAATTTAAATTCTGAAGAAATAATTTGGGGTTCTAACACAAACAGTTCAATGCCACTTCCTATCGTTTCCTCCTTGCTGTTCCCATTGTTCCTCAGTAGAGTGGAAGGTGGAAGGAGGTTGTTAGATTTAAAGTAGTCTTCCTCCTCTTGGCTACAGGTGCCATGATCAGAGATTTGAACAGAGCAGTAATTTAAGTGGAAATGAATGTAGGAAGTACAAGTGGTAACAAAAGATGGAAATTGAAGGAGCAAGACAATAAAAAATCCTATAGGGTAAGCATGTGAGAGGCAGTGACACTTTTGTACATAAGTGTGCGTTAAGTCGATGTCATGTGGAATCACTGGTAGTTAGCATTGCTGGTAGTGTAGAAGGCATGGTAATCCGAGGCCCGCTCAGTCGTGGTCAGCTGCAGGAGTCTTATATGTAGACAGGAAATTTTTTTCAAAATTTATTTTTTAGTTATAGGTGGACCCAATGTCTTCATTTTACTTTATGTGGTGTTTAGGATCAAACCCAGAGCCTCAAGCATGCCAGTTGAGCACTCTACCTCTGAACCACAACCCCAGCCCCTTAAACTACTTTTGCAATTTTTCAGAAGTTGCCTTTCTTTTTTTCTCTTTTTTAGCATTTTTTTGATGTTTATAACTCATTTTTCCAATTAACTTATATTCTGAGATCCTAACCACAATGATTTCTTTCTTTCTCTCTTTCTTTCTTTCTTTTTTTTCAATATAGTGGGCATAAAATAAATATTGAATGAATTCATTTTGAAAATAAAGCAAATACATAGGAAAATACACTTTTTTGTAAGCACAGACTTTTTGTCAAAAATTAATTTGCATTAGTCTGAAATTATTTTAATTTGCATTCCTTTGATTTCTAGAGACATTGATCATCATAATGCTTACATAAACATTTGTATATCTCCATTCATGGATTGCTTGTTTATATTCTTTATCCAATGTGTGAAGTTTTTATTTTACTGACTTTCCTAACATGTTTTCATATATGTTGCATGGTTTTCTCCCATTTGTTGCTATCTTAATTTCATTAATGATACATTTAATATGAAGCAATTTCTATTTCTGTGAGTTATATTTTTCTACATATTTTGGTAGCTTTTGAGTTTTCTTTAGGAATATTCTAATCAAGAAAACAAATGTTTTCTACTATTATTTTTATAATTTTGTTTCCCTATGTTAAACTTTTCTAATCAAAATGGTATTTACTTTTGTAATGTGTAGGACTGCCTTTTGTAATAGCCTAGCAGTGGACTCACCATGTGTTATGACCCTCCATCTCCTAATGGAAATCACGTCTTTACCCCTACATATCTGACCCTTCATGCTGTTCTGTTCTGGTGATGTACATGACTCAGCGCTGCAGATGACTAGGTTCATTTGCTGAACATTGTCAACAATATGTTCCTTTTTAGGTAGCGGAATCTGAAGTTCTGTATTCTTGTAGATTTTAGCCAACTTTAAATGTAAACAGCACAATATTCAATAGTTTAAAATTATCATATTCTTTACTTATGGGTCCGTAGAGAGAATATAAGTGGTAAAAGAATATATACCATAGGCCGTCTCACATAATTGTGGAATAAGACTGAGCTTACATATAGACTCACAGTCTTCCAGCCTGCAGTGATTGGAGCTTAATGTGAAAATCTTCTAGTCTTTCATAGTCTTTTAATTTTTTTTTCCTAGGAAATGTGTAATAGTGCTGATTTTAAAATATTAAATTCTTCATTTTAATTTATGTAAATATTTTATTTTAATTGTTTCTTATCCTTTTGGATTCATATTACAAAGATACTGCAGAACTCCCTTTTTACTGAGTTTTATATATAGACTTCTTATATAGTTTTATAAACTTGTTTCATTCAATACCTCAGTTTAACTATAAGTAATTCTTTTCATAGATGTGAATTCACAGAGTACTGAACAGGCAGAAAAGGAAGTTGCATATCTGCCCAATTAATATGAACAGTCCACTCTGTCCTGTGAGCTGTGTACAGTGTAATATCAGGGTAATCTGTGTTTATTCAAATGAGTTGGAACTTGCTTTTTGTGTATGGAAAGAAAATTGCTGATAATGAAGACATTTGAACTGAACTTTTCTGCATTTAATAGAAAGACTGGTAGTAGTAGTAATTTAAAAAAAAAAAGAAAAGAAAGAAAAGCCATATCCACCGTATTATTCAAACACATTTAATACCATTGACCTTCATCCTCGTGACAGCTATACCAGGTACAGGTACTATTCCCCTAGAGAACAGCAACAACAAAGCAATGTGATAAACAAAAGCATATTTCTTCAGGTAGAACTCTCAGAATTTTTCTTATTTCAATTCACACTGTGAGTTTCTAGGAGGAAAACCCAATGTGCAGTGTTTCCCTAACCTTCTTGAATATGCATCTCCCCACTTCTGTATTTATACTTTTTCTTAACATCTCTTGACATCATCAGAAATAGAATTCACTGGAGAAGGATTTTACCGGACTCTGTGCAGATCTTATATATTCTTTTCAGTACATTTTGCTATACCTTTATATTATTGGTTGATACTAACTTTCTGATTTCACCCTTCATTATACTTTGCGTACAGCATATATCTGAATTAAAGGCAGTTTTGCCCCTTAAATGATGTTTCAGGAAGAGGATTATAACCTATATACTAATGCTGGATTTTACTCTAAATAAGCTCTAGAAATAGTAGAATGCATTGTAGAATAACTGGTCATTATGAGGAGTTTATATGTACTCCTAGACTAGAAGAAAAGACAGCTGTCCTCTGTAATGTGATTGGGCGTGTGTGGCTGCAGATTGAATTTCCAGTGGCAGCATCATTTTTGGATGTAAAATAGCTGAATCTCAAACTGAGTTAATGGTAATATGTTCTAGAAAACTTTTAGAAGATTCCAACAGTAGCCCTCATGTATGTAAGGAGTTTGAATCATCATTTGGTAAATGTAAGTTGGAAAACCAGTATTTCCAAAGTAGTGTATTATTTTAAAATAATAGTTGAATTTGAATACATATATTCAAATTAACAATCTTGATAATTATATAGATATTTGCCTCCTTATATTTCATAGATCCAAGCTGACTCTCCCAGTACTCCAACCCATTCCACATTTTTCTCTTTAGATAATTTAGGTTAATTTTATATTTTGAATCATATTTAGGTTTCTACTGTTCTTAAGTGCATGTGACCTACATTTATTTACATATCTTTTAGTTACTTTTACATATGTCTGCATGTGTGTGTATATGTGTGTAGGGGGGTGGTTTTTGGTACCAGGGATTGAACCTAATGGCTCTTAATCATTGAGCCACATCTCTAGCCTTTTATATTTTTTTTATTTTGAGTCATGGTCTCACCAAATTGCTGAGGCCGACTTTGAACTTGGGATCCTCCTGCTTCAGCCTTGCAAGCTGTTGGGATTACATGCATACACCACCATTCCAGCTGCTTTTATAATTTATTGAGCAGTTATGTCATATCTATCTGGAATTTAATGTGAAGCTTTTCAGTATATCAAAGAAGAATTTAGACACTACTGTGGTGCCATGCATTGATTGTCATATTTAACCCCCTAAAATTTGTTGCCACTCTTTCTTTATTCCACCTCTTAATTTAATAATCATAGTGTTATGGGTGTAGTAATTTTCAAAACTGCAATGGTGTATTATGAAAAAAACACCTTTTTGGTTTGCTTTTGGCTGTATGTTTAGTCACATACATTTCTTAGATTTTTTTTTTTTTTAGTGCTGGAATTGAACCCAGGGGCACTCCACTGAGCTACATCCCTGGTCTATTTTATATTTTATTTTGAGACAGGGTCATGCTCAGTTATCCATGCTAACCTTCAACTTGAGATCCTCCTGCCTCGACTTCCTTAGTCATTGGAATTACAGGCATGTGCCATCAACCAGGCTGTTTAGCAAACTCTCTCATATCCATGATTTTTTTTAACCTGTCTTATAAAATTCATGAGTTTTGTGTTTTTTTAAAACTAGATTTGTCTTATAAAATCCATGAGTTTTGTGTTGTTTTTAGAACTAGCTTTTTCTATGTATTATAGAAAGGTGTTGAGTGCACACCCCCCCAAACAAATTAGCCTTTTTACTGATTCTATTTCTACTTCTTTCAGGCACAACTTCAGTAAAACTCCTACTATTGTATTTATGAATCTTAAATCATGTTGGAGCAGTACATGCTACACATACATGCATTGTGAGATATTGAGATATCACTAGATGCTATCAAGGAAGTCCCCACCATCACCACAAAACAAAACAAAAAACCACCCAGGAAAGAGATGGGGATTCTCTCCTTTTGAGAAAGCATGGAAAAGGTAGAGAGCAATGATGACATGGAAAGGAGAATGAATAGAATGGAAATGATGGGTCACTTGAGAGGAGAAAGCTCTTGGGGCAGAGACTGATTCTAGGACTCATGTGATAACCTGCGAGACTCTACCCACTATGCCAAGACAGTTGTTAAATTTACCTTAAAAAAAAAAGGGTGGGGAGAGAGGGAGGGAGCAAGGAAAAAAGAAAGGAAGGGAATTTGGGCTAGTGGGAATTAATATTTGCTCAGGGTATCTGTGTGCCGGGAGTCACCTAGGAACTCATCATGTGATATCTGTGACATTTTATCTCTCTGCCTTTTGGTTTCCTTATTATTAATAAGATGATATTATAAATATGTATTAACAAATACATCAGTTACCTGATTGTGCCATAGTGATGTCGGGTTATTATTGGCCCCCTCTCTCAAATTCTTGTGTTAAGTACAGATTTTTGCCATAGCAGCCAATAACCACAGTCCTATAAGTTCTTTCCTAATAGCTTCAGTTGGGCAGTTGTGATCTGGAAGGAAAAAGAGCAATGTGGATGATGAACTGGACCATACATGACCCCCTGTAGCCCAGTAATGATGTTAATTGACAGATGAGCAAAAGAGAATAGAAGGTCCAAAATTAGCTTGAAGTTATTAAAAACATGCATAAGATGGGAATTCAAATCATTGGGGTAAATTGGACTTTAATAAATGGTGTTAAGAGAACTGGGTAACAGTCTGGACCCACACTTAATATACTGTAGTTCAATTTCAAAACCCTGTAGTATTTAACCTGACACAATGCACCTGTGTACAGCTACTAGAACAAAATGTGGGACAATTCCTTCTTAGCCTCCAAGGAAGGAAATCATGAAATATGAACAAAATTTTTTAAAAAAACCTCTTCTTTTCACAAAATACCATTGGCAAAGTCCAAACAAAACATGAAACAAAGGAAAAAATACTTGCAACTTCTGTCACAGGCAAAGAGCTGATCTCCTTAATCCATAAGAGAATGACTAATAATGCTGTGGAAAACACAGCAAAAACATATATGAACACATAAAGAAAGTGTAGAATTCTCAATATTTGAGAAGATACTTCATTATAAGATAAACGCAGATTGAAACTTAAAAATCAAAACTCAAATGAATTATTTTTTACTACATTGACAAAATTTAAGTGTTTCATAACATTCTTCATTGGCAAAAATTGTACAGAAATAGGCTGTCTAGAATATAAGTAGTGCAGGTGTCGGTTGCTGCAGTTCCCCAGGAGGGCAATTTGGCAGAATTTATCAAAGTTGCAAAAGTATGTGCCCATTGACATTTGAAACCATTCCATTTGGCTTCATGAGATGTTCTTGGCATCCTAAGGCCTGGAAAGTGTTCCCCAAAATTATTTGTTGCAAACTTGTGTATGCCAGTAAATGATTAGAAACTACCTCAGTGCCCATCAGTGGAGGATCAGTGACGTGAGATCTGTTTGTATCCACACTGAAATACATGCACTGTTAAAAAGAGAGCAAACAAGGCTGTGGTGGGAGAGCAAGTGAAATGGGGAGGGAATCTGGATGCCCTTCTCTTAAGGAGGGGCGGATCCCCATGCTCTGTTGATAGGTTTGAAAAGCCAGGTGCTGGCCTTTATTGTGCCCACAAAGTATTATAAGAGGAATGAGGAAAAAAGAATCCACATTATACTTGTGGCTTGAAAATGTAGTTTTTAATGCTCTAAAAAGGTTGATGAGAAGTTGTGAATTGTACCTATCAGATGTGTGGGTATGTGGTTTGCAGGAGAATGAGGACAGTAGTAACAGGGAGATTTCTGCCATATCCCTTATTTTACTCTCAGATGTTTAAAATATACCAGTACATGTTTGTTCAACAGCTTCAGTGGTATTGGTTTTTAATATCATCCAAACAAAAGCTAAAAGGATGAATAGCCAAAATAAAAACGAGAAAAGGAAAAAAAAATAATTAGTAAAGCTTCCTTTTTAGGTTCAGTAACAATTTTAGGCCTTTTATGTTGAAGGGCGTGAGTGTGTAGTACTGACTAATCATTTTAGAGAGTTCTGGAAGTATTATTGTGTTTTCTTTTTTGTTTCCATATATATCACCTTAGAACATAATTTTTGAAAAAAAATTAATTCATTTATCATGTCATATTCTAAGAAGCCCTCAAATTAATAGTTTCCATCCTGGATCCTTTTGGTAATTGATTACCCTGTGCTTTCAATATTCATTTACGAGTTGTCTCTAGGTGTCCAACAGGTCATATTCCAAAATTTAATTTGAAATTTGCTCTTAACTTGGGATGCTGTTTCTGTAAAAGTAGGGTATGCAGGTTCTTCTGGACCTAGCGAGTCCTGCAAGAATCCTTTAACCAGGGAGGGAAGCTGAAGCCTCCTGCTGAGGAATCCCTCTTCCCCGCTGTCTGTGCTTACCAGTCAGAGGGGTAAGAGCATCTTTGGCCTGCTGGGTGTCCCTCAGCTGCTTTTTCCTCAGCCGGAGGTCATCCTGGGCCTATAATAGTAGAGTGGAATCCAGAAAGGGAAGGGGCAGAGCTCAAAATTTTGACAAGCTGTTCCAGTCAATGAGCTCTCTGTGTTGATACCTGCCTTCTTCTTTGTGCCAGCCCAGGCTGTGGGAGCTGCCTGCCTTTCACACTAGCCTTTAGGACTGGGCGTGGGGCAGAGGTAATGTGAGGCCATGAATAGCTTTCTGAATTCCTATGTGAAATTTTTGTGTTTATAGAATACATTTAGTATTTTGATAGTTTGAAACTATTAACCTTAGATTATAGTTAAGGAAAGGGAGTCTTGGAGAGTTGAAGCAATTGCTGCAGATGAGCCTTGCATGGCAGGACTGAAATTCACATGTTGGAATGGACCCCAGACCATCTGACTGTATATCTCAAGAGTGTTTCTCTGTGCCACAGCAGTCTGCTGGGGGGTGGGGGTGGAGGCTGGGGTCCTTCCATGGGTTAGGAAGTAGGATTGGAGGCCATTCCAAATCCCCAGGGCAATGCCTGGGCCTTTCCTGCTTCACTTTTTCCTTTATTCAGAGAACTGTGCTCCAGGAGCTCTCTTCCCAGTTCCTTTCAGACAGCCTTTGTCATCAGTTTTTCCTAGCATTCCTCTACTTAAAGCATGCATAGAACCATTGGTGTGTTCTGAAATATTTTATTTCTCATAAATTAGCTTAACAGAAATATATCATACTTCCCCCACAGGGAAACGTCAGGTTCCATGTAGCTGCAGACAGACAGGACTGTGCCCCTGCCCCTTGGCTTGTAACAGGAGCTCTGGGTGGCAGAGGAAGGAGGTTTATGGGAGAGGGGGGTCTCCCTTCTGGGCAGTGCTGGGCCCAGAAGTATCATCCAGTTCAGGAACAGAGAGCATCCTATCTATGCCCCTCCATCGTCCAAGGCACCCACTCCATGCCTCTTAGGAGGGAAGGATTCGCAGGACATGCACTACACGTGTGCATGCACGTGGTGCATGTGGCATGGTACTGGTCGGGCTGCAAACAGCATTAGTTGCAGAAAGGGAGCACCTGTTTTCTGATAATTACTGTTGACTGCACATTGGGAAAAACTGAAATTCAAATGTCAGAGCTCAATAATTGTTATCGCTCCCTGTGTGGAGATTGATGGAACTTGAGCCTCTTCTCTATGCCAGGACCTTTGCCATCTGAACATGTGGCCCCTAGGTACCAACAGCAGGACCAAGGGTGATGCCAACACGGGAAGCACAGGAGTTCTTTGTTCTAATTTGAAATAGTGCACATATCTTTCAGTTAACCTGCTGAAATGGCAAAATTCTTGTGGGTTTCAGTATACTCCCTGAGCTGTGCAACCATCGCCAGAAGCAATTTTAGATTTCTATTGTCCTAAAAAGAGACCCCATACATATTAGTAGTTATCTCCATTTCCCCCAAATGCATCCTTTTTTATTCCCTGTGTGTATTTGTTTCTTATGTTAATAACACAGAATTATACATATGTACACATGTATTATACAATAAAACATGAAGTGTGTTTATATGAATACACACATCTGTATGTGCATAAATATATATGTACATGTGGTCCTAAATACCTTTTAAAATCTCGTGTTCCAAACCACTTATTTTTTAACTTTATATTGTATTTTTAATTTTAAAAAACCCTTTTATCCATTTTAATCCTTTCCCCCACTCCTCACCAGTTGGTTTTTAGCACATTATAGATACACCCTAAATTCTATATACCCCTTACTTATCTCAGTAATACTCTCTTGATGATTAGATTCCACATGCTGTTTAGATACTAAAAAAATATTACATTTGTCCAAAAAACCCTTCTTGAAAACAAAATATTTTTTTTCAAAGTCATCTCTTTCTTCCTCCAATGAATGTTCATATTACTTATGTTGTTGTCCATCATATAATTGAAATGTGTTTCTTTCAGCAGTTTGATTTCTTTATTTGAGGGTGATTATCTTTGATGATGTTTAATACCTAGTGTTTTATATAAGAAAATAATTTTGGTGGTACCAAAGACTCTGTAGTCCTGATAAATAGTAGTAATTAAGTTAGTAGTAACCTGGTGTTTCTACACCCCAGTGTCAGTAAACAATGATGAATTTAGGGGGTATCTGTGGTGCTGTTGAAAAGAAATTGGAGAGCGACAGAGTTAAAGCTGTCATTTGGAACAGTTCACCCAGCTAGTGGCAGAATTCAACTCTTCCTTTTTACTGTCACACAAGTGACATTTGTATTGTCCACCTGCAGGTGTTTTCCTTTATGACTTTTATCAGCGTGACTGAGAGCTGTGATTCCAAAGATACACATGCATTGAAGAGGCTCTGCAGTCCTGGGCTGGCTCAGGATGTGCCAGCATCTTTGCTATGCAGGCACTGTGAGGAAGGTGGCTGTGGGACACTTGAGAGCAGGCAGCTTTGAGAACAGAAAACCTGCCATCGACTCTGCTTTAACCCCTGAGCAGAATGCAGCCTTTCTAAACCAGCTCATCTTTTCTATACTTACCTGTGTCTCCATAAAATGACTTCACTAGTCTTGACCTTCCAGGTGCATGTGGTGCCTCACAGTTATCAGGCCATTGACAGCCTGTGGCCCACGTCTGTAAATAAATGGGTTTTTTATTCTTAGAGGGATTGTTATTTAGTAGTAGAGAACTTACAGATTTTGTAATCAGTAGTAATAAAAAAAGCTGTACATTCATATATCAGTTGTCTTTCATTTATTTAAAATTCTAAAAGAATTTTTAACACCCAATGTGATAGAACTCTTTTGTTGAGCAAGCTGAAAACAGCTGGTAAAATCTGTTATTCCAGTTCTTTTTCCTCCTTCTCTTCTTTGTCTTCCCCTAAAAATGCATTTATTTGTATGTAAATCATTATTTGAAATATTATTATTATTTGAAAAATAAAGAGAAGTTATCATTGCAGTATAGCTGCATTAACTTTTTTACTTTTTAGTGAATTATATGTAATAGTAGGGTTAATTTTGACATATTCATAAATACATACAGCATAATTTCTCTATTTCAATCCCCAGTGCTACCCCCTTTTCTTCCCCGATCCCCTCCTTCTGTTCTGTTGATTTTCCTTCTCCATACATTATAGTTACAAATAAGATTATATTTTGGGGGGTATATTCATATATGTACCCAGCATAATTTGGTCACATTTATTCCCCAGTTCTTCCTCCCACTTCTTCTCTACTGATCTCTCTCCTATTTTTGTAAGATTCCTTTCTTTTAAATTCATTTTATGCTTTAGTTAAAAGCATATAAGACATTTGACCTTCTATTTTCTGAGTCTGACTTATTTTACTTAATTCAATCCATTTACAAGTAAAGCCGTAATTTCTTTCTTCTTTATGACAGAATACAACTCCATTGTATGTAAATACCACAGTTTCTTTATCTGCCTCTATTGATGGGCATCTAAGTTGGTTCTATAACTTAGGTATTGTGGATTGTGCTGCTGTAAACTTTAATATGCTGGTTTTAGTTATTTTGGGCAAATACTAAGGAATAGGATGGCTGGGTCATGTGGTGGTTCCATTGTTAGTCTAGCATCATTTCTCCTGTCACACTACCTTAGAGCTGTACATGGAAGCACCTCACTTGGCAAAACTTAAAATCCAAAGACGTTTGACTCCAAAGTGCTCTAACTTCATTGATGATCATGGTACTTTCCTTCCATACCCCTCCTAAGAAGTGGGAAGCGAGTTCTTGGGGGTAAGCACATACCTTCACTGCCCTCAAGTGGCACCAGAATAATTTGATATTAAAATAATATAGCCTGTGATTCCATCTTTCCGGCCAACATAGAAATGATTGCTAAGTAAAAAACCAACTTAGGAATTGGCATCAGGATTATAAAAACCCCAACTTCACAGGATTGATGTATTGAACATTAATTATTATATAAGTGCAACACATAGAATTTTTACCCAACACGTAAAAAGACTGCATCAATGAGAGTTAATATTGTTTGTGATACAGTGTTATTGATTTGACCATAATTCAATTTGCTTTTTGTTCTCACTTGTAATTCAATTTACTTTTCTTTCTTACTCCATAGGTCAAACTGTGCTGAAAATATCCGCAAACACATTTTACATACTGGCAAACATGAAGGAGTCAAGATGTACAACTGCCCCAAATGTGATTATGGGACAAATGTCCCTGTGGAGTTCCGGAATCACTTGAAAGAACAACATCCTGATATCGAGAATCCTGACCTCGCATACTTGCATGCTGGTAAGGATGGAAACTATTAAAATACTTATTGTTTTTAACACTTAATTGATCACAGTAGTTGCAATGCTCTTTGTACATTACCATGATCAGTTTTAATGAAGTAGAGTGAAATGGTGTCTACCATGAGATCTGTACCAAAGTGTACTCTGGTATTTGTATCACTTGACTGTGAAAATAGGCCTTTTTTCACTGGATTTTATCATAGAAACAAATCTCCCAAAATAATCATCCTAGGACAACAAAGCAAATAGCTGCAAATATTGAAAACATAGTGGAGGTGAAATGAGAGTTGTTTAAGCTTTATATTTTAACTAACTGGTAAAACTTAATTTTTTGAAAAAATGTTTGTGATTTAGAATGTTATTCCCTATCCCTGTACACCATCATTTTCCAGCAAAAACCAGGCGAAGAGAAGAATGTGACTGAGGAGGATGCACCAAGCATCTCCTGGGTAACAGAGTGCTGCTCGCTTCCCAGAATTGGAGGTGTACCATCACTCAGGTTTTGAGGATATGCTGGCCACAGCAGTGGGTACCAGGCTTGTTTTGGATTATAGGTCAGATACTCCAGAAGGTATCATGCCCACAGGGTAATGCAGATCTGCTGTCACTCAGTGTTTTGTTTAATTAACAAGTTCCTTGAATCTTGATAGATTATGGGCACGGAGTCTTATTTGAAGAAGTACTTGACCATGAAGTCAACTTAAAGGTATCCCAAGATGTAGCCCAACAGCACTGTGTGTCAGTGCTGCCCGTGCATCCTGGGTCTGTTGGAAGCAGTGGCCAGACACAGTGAGAGCCTTCTGTCCCGCTTCTTCTCCAGTGTTGGCTGCATGACCTCGGGTAGGCTGACCACATAGAGCCTCGGGTTTGTCAGGTGTAAGTCTTTATGAGAGGACTACCTAGCTGGGTCATTGTGAAAATTTTAAGAGAATGATGTGGAGCCTTTAGCACAGGACACCTCATGCTAGCCGGGTGCAATGCCAAGAGGGTGAGGATTCACATATTTGCGTGTGAGAGTCAAGGGATGCCCCAGCAAAAATACAAGATTGTTTTAGAATATTTCAGCAGTACTTGCCATATGACACCTACATTAAAAAAACTAGAATGTGGGGAGTAATTTAAGTTAGAATAATATTATTCTTATACCTTTAATGAGATATACATTAGAGTGCAATTATTAGTTTGCTGTTGGTGCGTTCCATAAGATTTTTCAATTTACGTTGAAATGACTGACGGATTTAAATGATGGTAGGATGTCTCATTTCACAGTCTCTGTTGTATGCAGGACCATCTTTGTAAACAAACAAAAGCAGATGTCTCTGCTCTTTCCTTTTGGCAAGGTTGTCACTGGGTTTTGAACTGAACTTTTTTTTTCAGCTTTAGTTCACATAGGTAAAATCAAGTTGCAGTATCTCTGGCCATCAGCACTGGGGGTTCTTCGTAAATATGTAAATACATGAGCATGGCAGCACAGATACTGGAGGTACAACCTGTGTGTGTGTGGGGGGGGGCACTTCCAGAACATGCAGGTGAGGTGAACTGTGGTTCCCAGGTTGTCAGTAACATCCCTTCAGGTAGTGCTGCTCCACCTGCATCACAGTGCAGGACTGCCATCTTTCTTCCCCTTCCATTCCCCTAACGGGAAACAAGACCAACAGGATATTTGCCTTAAATAAAGTATCTCTAACTTTTAAAATAAACAAATGCCAACATAAAGGGGACGATGGTGGTGAAGGTAGCCACGTGTTCCTTCTGTGTTTTGCACAGTAAGAGTAAACTGCTGTGCTCATGTGATCCCTGCTCTGGTGATGGTGAGTGCTGCTTAGTGATATGCTTTGAAGAATCATTAGCTATAAAAAAATTTAAGTTTTGAGTAAATTCCTACTTTGTTGTATATGCCTTGCTAATGAGTACTTAGTTCTGGTTTTCTCTTTAAACTTTTGTACTTCTGATAGGGGCATTTTCTAAGACAGAGTGGCATCTTCACAAGAAGAGCTCCTATGACACGTGGATCTGTTGAGTGTCTGTCCTTCCTGTGCTGGCAGTAGTACTGTTAGTCATAGTTTTGTTTTGATAATTTGGCTCATTAAGACAAAACTTTAAAAACATGAAGTTTTTGATCCTGGAATTCTTAATCATCTATGGTGCATTTCAGTATGATAATGAAATTGAACTGCCACTGCTGTCACTGGGGTGTTTGTGGTGGTACCAGGTGGCAGCTGAGCATCTCCTAGAGGGAGCTAGGGTTTAGTGTCTTCAAATGGCAGGAAGCCTGAGGGTGGTTGGAGAACAGTCTTAGCTGTGTTCTCCAGCACATATCAACAAGCTGAGGATTTTGTAACCCAAAGCTCAGTGAAGCATGTCATGTAGTTCTTTCAATAAAAGATTGAGTTCAAAACTTCCATAAATACCCCACCTACTCAAATCACTTTCTTTCTTTTTTTTTTTTTTCTTTTTCTTTTCTCAGTACTATGGATTGATCTTGGGACCTTACACATGCTAGGGTAGGGCAGGCACTCTACCACTGAGCTGCATCCCCACCCCTTTTTATTTTGTTTTGAGACAGAGTCTCTCTCATTTTCCCTACCTGACCTGGAACTTGCATTCTCCTGCTTCAGCTTCTGAGTATGGGAATGAGAGATGTGCTTCACCATGCACAGCAAATCACTCTCATCTATCAAGCTATTCCATGTGTGATAAACATCAAAAAGTCCATTCGATGGAAAATATATGACAGTAGCAAAGACTGCAAAGAGTGAGATTTGGGTATTTAAAATTTTAATTGAGATTGTATTTGGAAAATATACCTATTAAAGTAGGTATTTTGTTTTAGTTTTAGAGCAATTCTACAGAAAGAGGTTTTTTGTGCTGTCTGTTCCCTTGGGGTCTCTACACTGGTGTGCAGCTGCATTATGGAGGCGATGTAGTCTACACAAATTCCAGAAAACTTGAGTTTTCTGGAGACCAATTCAGGTCCCTGCTGTGACACTTTGTAAGGTTGGGTATCTTTAGATATCTCTGAGCCTCAGATTTTAGATTTATATATTCACAGACACATGTGCTCACATACAATGAGGAATGTGTATACTCTTAGAATTAGAAAATGTCCCTTGGTATCTGTGCAGTACCTCTTGCCACGTTTCTACTGTGTTGCTTACCAGTACGCCAATTCCGCTTTCTTGCAAGCAGCATCTACTTGGCATTTTGTGCTTTTTTCTGCTCAGACAATGTTAATCTTTTACATGAAATACTATCTTTTACTTAGTATTTATACTTAAAATAATTATTGATATATTCATCATAGTCAGAAACCAAAGCTATCCAAATGTACATCAAGTAGAATATGTAAAGATTATACATTTACATAGTAGAATACTTATATTGGTAAGAATGAATGAACTGTAACTATGAGCAGCAGTGTAATATAGATATCCATCACATCACTGGATGAACTAAGCCAGAATTTCAGAAATCTATTCCATATAATTTCATTTATATTAATAGAAACACAGTCAGAATTTACCTGTGGTCTTAAACATCAGGGTAAATTCTCGCTGTCATTATCATCAATGGAATAAGTCCCAGTGGTGCTAGTCACATTCTGCTCTTTAGTCCCTATGTCAGGACACAGTTGTGTTCAGTCTGAGAAAATTCATCAAACTCCTAGGAGCTGTGCACTTTTCTGTGTATACTTTTTTAAAACATCCCCCTGCAGATTTCTAGAGCGGTCCATTTATGTCCACTCTAGATCTAGTATGATGAGTACTTACATTCACATTAATCCCTACAAATCTGACATTGCATTAAGAATGGCCAGAATTCTCTCACTGTAGATCACAATGCTTTTTCTGTTTAGTGTAATAATGTTACCTCAAAAATTATCTTGATTTGATATCTGCAGTTTTTGCAACCTGTCTTTTTTACTATCTTTCTTATCCATGAATAAGCTTTTTATTCACTATACCTTGAAAATTAATTGAATAAGTCTGTGTTTGCAGTCCCAGTGGCCTTTAGTCTGACTTCACACATAGTTCTCCCCAGTAGTTGTTTGACAGAATGCTGTGAACATAACCCCAAAGAAAGGGGGGTGACAGTGGGGTAGGCCAAAGTGGGCCTCAGGAAAGCCCGCTGAGTCATCAGGGATTGGGCTGAGAAGAACGAGGGTTTTTTCCAAGTGAAAGACTTGTGGTTCTGCCTTTTAGCCCAGAGACTTCTTTTGCCATTGAGGTAATCTTCCTGGTTCCTGGACAGGCTCCCACTAGAACTCCCAGGGTTGTGTGACCTTTTCCCAGATGTGATCACTGCATCAAGACTATAAGGCTTCATATTTCTGAGAACCCTAGAGTTTAAATGTAGTAAATGGCTGTTTTCTAACAGTAATGATCAAATGTTGTTTGTGCAGGAGAAATTAAACATTAAATGATGACATGATATTTTTCTTAATTTCCTTTATTTTTCTACTGTCATACTTTTGTATTATATTTAAATTAATTTTATTTTCATTGGTTCTTGTATATATTAAGATTTAATCACTGAAAAACATACATTTGATTATTACACGTACAGAGTGATAACGCATGAATTTTTCATACTCTCCTCACAAATTGGGATTTTCCTCTTCTTCTCTAAGATAACCAGTTTTTATATTCTCTCTAATGGGTTTTATTTATCTGTATTCCGTAGCACTTGCTTCTTACCCAGTTATGTAAGAATAGAAACATGGAAATTTGACTCTTATCAGATCTCCACATCTTTTTTTTCTCCCTACTGATAACTGATTCAGTACCATTTAAACTAAACTTGATTCCTTAATTTTATCCAAGTTTTTACTTAGGCAGGCTAAATTTCATATTCTACCTCTGAGCCCTTTGCTTCACATGTCACAGTTAAGGTTAAACAGCTGTAGCCTTTTGTCTTACCCATTCCCTCGTAGCTAGCTGTGTTTCCAGGTTTCCTGGCATAAAAGGCTCCTTTCGTTGGTGTTCTCCTGGGCAGAGTCCTGTAGCACACAGTCTTTCCCAGATTCCTCTTGGCCTCTGTTTCCACCCCTGCTGCTTTTATCTCCTTTGTTAGTTGGGTGTGCTGACACATGTCATGGCATCCTGTACAATAAGTCATTTTATGAGAAGGTCCAAAAATTTCTGGAAAAGCTGACAGGTTCTTATTGGTTCTCCCTTACATGAACCAATTATTATTTCAACCTAAAAAGGAACAATTTTTTCTGACAAGATTGCCTTTGGTAAATCTATGCTGACTCACCCCTATTAAGTTGTACTTCCCCAAATGTATCATTAAGCTCATCCATAAGTATCATCTCACATTTATTTCCTAATATAGATGTTAGACATACAGGTCTATAATTTTCAGCCTCTTTCCCTCTTTCTTGTTAACCTTCAGACTGGATTCTGTGTTTTCCAGTCTCCTGGTTCTTTACCACTAACAAAAGACTTCCTAAAATAATTAGCAGTCCAACTAATGTCACCCAAGACAGCATCCCTGGGTTAATTTACTGTTTTTCTTAACTGCTGCAAAAGTCTTTGTTCCTCTCACACTCCTGTCTCCATACTCTGGCGTCTTCTGCTGTGGTAATGTCCTCGATGTCCCTCACAGCCTGGCAAGTGGGTACTTCAGCATCTGGCCTTTCTCTTCACTCTTTCTTCCTCTCCTGCCTGTTGGAATCCCTACATTTAGGATGAACTGTCCTCACAGTTGTTGGGTGAATAACAGCAGAGCAGTATTTTTACCAGCCTAGCTTTTCCTATAATATAATTGGTATCTAGGAAAATCTCATTCATGGATGTTTATTAGTAAATACGTTAAGCAGATCTTTAGATCTCACCGCCATTCCTCATTTTTTAAATAATGTTCTAGAATAGTTTTTTTTCTTCCCAAAAGCTTCTAATGATACATCCTTAAATCCTCTTACATTTAATCTGTGTGAGAAAAAATACATTCTAACTTTCCTTTTGTAAAAAGTGAAAGAAACCTCTAACCTGCTTGACCCTGTGGAATCATGTTAGAGAAATAAGTGCTGCTGTCTTTCTGGCCCATCCTCTGGCCCCTTCCCTTCAGCAGCCCTGTAGAGGAGGGCCCTAACTGTTGTGGAGTTCTAAATCCACTCTCCATTCTGAATAGCTTCTTCTTAAGTGGCTAGGAGTAGCACTGAAGTACCATGTTTTCCACACCATCACATTTGGCCTTTCCAGTTAATAAGAAAGAAAGAGGAAGGGTAATCATAGCACCATGCTTCCCCTTGGGCCCTTAAATCTTCAAAACAAATCTCTCTGATAGGTGTCATTCCCCATTTAATGATTTTTAAGAATGGGTCCTTAAGTCGGTAAGTTGCCTAAGGATACATAACCAGAGTGTTCCTGAATCAAATCCATGGCTTTTTCCACGAATTCCAATACATAAACCACTGTCAGAGAGTGAAATTCTTATCAGGGAAACCTTGAAATTTTTTAAATTTTCAATTAACTGGTTACATGTGTTAGCAAGTAAAATCATAAAACTTTTAAACCTGCATGATAAACAGATGTAACAGTTTCACAGATGTAACCCCAGCTGGCAAGTCCAGAGCCAACCACCTGAATGCCAGACAGCGGAAGATACATGTGCTGGGTATGGATGGAGTTGGGTGGCTCTGAGCAAGGTCCTCATCAGGCTGTTTCTGTTCTCAACCACATAGTGACTAACAGGGTTTGCTTCTCTTTTGCAAGCATGGTTCAAATAAAGCCAGAGTACACAATTAAAATGCAGCTCCTGTTTGTGTCCCCCAGCGAGATTGCTGAAATTCATGAAAACCCACTCAGTTAACCATTTTAATGAGTCTCAGGCCCTTGGGTCACTCAAACTCATCACATAACTACATAATTTTTTTAAAAAGTTTTAAAGTATTATTTAATTAAAGTCAAGTCCTCGTCACATCTATGTCAGCCAGAGCTTTCAGGAAACTTTCTTCAGTTCTTCTGGCCTCACTGCTGCAGGGTGACACAGGCACAAGGCCCTGCATTTGCCTCATCCACTGGTAAAAATGGAACCTTTACAGGGCGAGCATTTACATTTACAGCACTCATGAAATGGCTTCTGAAAGTTAAAATAGTTAAAAAAAAAAGGAAATCCTGATAACTTCATTTATCAAAATTTTAAGGGAAAAGTTGATTTTGAAAAGTTATAGTATAGCAATATTATCTTATCAAGTAATTGATATAGCTTTACTTTTTTATGCCCATTTTTCAGTTGTTTAATTCAATATGGCTTATTTATTTAAAAAATTTATATACCTACATACATGTATTTTGACCCCAACTAAAAGATGTTTTTATATGAGAGAAAAATAGTAGGTATTGACAAGCCTTGTTGTTTATGCTGTGTACCAGATTATGGTTTCAGGTGAAGCCATTTAATGAAGAATAGCATCACAAGGTTTTCAAATTATGAGGTAAATTTAGATATATCGTTTAGTTATCTTTGAAATTTTAGTTCACAATATAAAGTAATGTACATTATAACTCTTGAAAGTTAATTTATTTCTATTTTCAGTAAGTAAAATAACCATTGTAAAGTTTTCTTTTCAGATTTTTTAAGTAATCTTAAACTTACAGAAAAGTTGCAAAAATAATAGAGTTCTCCTAAATCCTTCACCAAACCTTCCCAAATGTTAACATCATGTAACCACAGTACAATTCTGAAAAACAGAAAAGTTAGCTTTGATAGAGTACTATTTCTTACTCTATATTCTTGGTTCATACTCCACCAGTTCCTCTACTCACACCGTTTTCTTTCCTGAATTCTTTCCTGGGACCAGCATTCCCTTTGGTTGTCATGTCTTATTGGTCTTCTTCAGTATATGATAGTTTTACAGTCTTTCGGGACCTTTATACTTTTAAAATGGGTCAGTTATTTTATAGACTGTTTCTTAACTTGGGGTGAACTAGTGTTTACCATGATGAGGTTGAGGCTCTGCAAGAGGACCCCAGAAGAGGAATGCATCATATCAGGGGCATGCTATGACTGCAGGTAGTAACCTGATACTTGTAGTTCATACAAATAGGCTATTTCTCCTCAAAACATTTGCCCGCTAATTTTGACATTCATTATTGGTTCCTGTCCGAAATAGATCTGTGGTATTCACATGCTGACTTTTCTCTTTACTTCCTTCTGTCTACTTTTAATAATTGAACTTCTGTAAGGAATATCTGCCCCTTCTCTTCCAATAATTTATTTGTTCAGCTTATTTCAGCATGGACTTCCTTGATAATCATCATTTTTGGCCACTGGGCACTCTTTCAGGTGGGCTCCTGTACTCTTTGATGTGTCTCCTCACTTTATCAGTATCTCTGTACTTTGTGCCTCTGTGACATACTTTGGGTTTATTTTATGTTTTCCCTGCTCTGATCCTGAAGTCAGCCACTTCTTGAAGGAGCCCTAGTTCCAGTGATTGGAGACTGGTATTCATAAAACAAAATACCTACACTAGGCATATATACTGCTTCTGGGTGCCTCTCTTCCAGGCCTTCTCGCAGGCTGAGTATTGAATGCATGTATGAATACAAAACCCCAGCATGTCTGTGAATCTTTGTCACCTGGGTTAAACAAGGGTTTATTTTAATTTTCTTTTCAAGGGCGGGGGGAGAGTAGGGGTGGTGGTGAGGGATGTGACATACCAAAATTACAGGCTCAAAAAAAAAAAAAAAAAAAATATATATATATATATGAATTGAACTTCATCAAAGCTAAAAAAATTTGTTCTTTAAAGAGACCATCAGGAAGATAAAATGAGGGGCTAGGGTTATACCTCAGTGGTAGAGCACTTGCCTGATGTGTAAGCCACTGGGTTCCATCCTCAGCACCACCTAATAAATAAAAAAAATAACAAAGGTATTGTGTCCATCTACAACAAAAACAAATAAATAAATAAAAGAAGAAGATAAAAAGAAAACCAATAAAATAGGACAAAACATTTACAATTCTAGCTCAGGAGGGCCTATATTCAGAATATAGAAGGCACTCAACAGTGGCAAGGCAGATAACCTTCATAAAAGTGGACAAAGGATTAGAAGAGCCATTCCCCCCAAAGAAGATTTACAGATGGCCAGTAAACAGATAGAAATATGCTCAGCATCATTAACATCATGACTCATTAGGAAAACGCAAATCAAAACCAAATGAAATGCCACATCTAGGTCATTTATTCCTTTTGGCAATTATGAATAGAGATGCTGTAAACATTCACATATAGGTTTCTGTGTAAATATAAGTTACCTAGAAACGAGACAACTAATATCTTAACTGTCCAACTATTTCCCTGGGTGTTTGTGCATTTTGTAGCACACCAGCAGTGTTTGACAGCCTCGTAGCACCACATCTTCAACAGTAATTGGCACTGCGGGTTCATGTTCTGAGTCTTTTTTTTTTTTTTTTTTTTTTAGTTGTAGATGAACACATTACCTTATTCTATATATTTATTTTTATTTGGTGCTGAGAATCAAACCCAGTGACTCACACATACTAGGCAAGTGCTCTACCACTAAGCCACAACCCCAGCCCCTGAGTCGTTCTTTTAGGCGTTGAGTGTACCTCATGGCTCTGATTTATTTTTGACTGATCACTATGTTGTGGAGCATCAAGTCACATGCCCATTCACACCTGGATATGTCCTTGATGAATATTTTGAAGTAGTTTCGCGCCCATCATGGCAGACACATGTTCCACTCTGTGCCATGGGGAGGTGGGAAAACCCCAGGCCCCTGCAGAGTTTAAAAAAAAAAAAAAAAAAAAAACTTGAAGTAGTTTCTCCTTTTTTTCTTTGGGTTGAGTTCAGGGTATTTCTTTTGTATGTTTTTTATACAAGACCTTTGTCAGAAATATGATTTTCCATTATTTTCTAACTTTTTTCTTCTCAACAGTGTTGTGTCTTTTGCAAACAAAAGTTTAAACTAGTTCCTTTTATTAATTTTTTCTAAATGATTTTTGCTTTTGATGTGGTATCTAAAAATTACTTGCTTAACTCAAGTTACAAAGAAGAACTCTTATTTTTCTTTTGGAAGCTTGATTCTTTTACATTCTTCATTTAGGTCTATGATCCATTTTGAGTTGCATTTTGTTTAGCATGAAGTATGAGTCAGGGCTCTTCTTTCTACAGATAGGTGTCATCTTTGTTGAGCAACAGTTGTTGAATTAACTTTGCATTTTTCTTAAAAATAAGTCAGCATTTCTTTAGATCTGATTCTTTACCCTCTATTACCATAGAAATTTCTAAAAGTAAGCATACATGAATTTTAAATTTAAAATAAAAAAGTAAAGGTCCATTGACAACTAAAAGAATGTTTAAAAAAATAGGAGCTGGGGTTGTGGCTCAGTGGTAGAGTACTTGCTAGCATGTATGAGGCCCTGTGTTAGATTCTCAGCACAGCATATAAATAAATAAAATAAAGATCCATTGACAACTAAAAAAAAATATTTAATAAAAGAAATTGATTTGTTGTGGTTACTGTCTTCCTCCTCTCTTAAATGACTGGATGAGGGGCACTTACCATGTCATTTATAAAATCCAATGGACAAATATTACAAAATTTGTAAATTGTGCTAGGAAAATAGTGACCTGTGAGATTATTATTTTTTATAAGAATAAGAAAATGTTTTTTGCTTATGATATAATTCTTCTTAGGTGAGCTTTGCCATCATTTCAAACACTACTCACCTATTTCATACTGTTGTTTGCTGTGCATTCATTCATCACTTAATGTGGATGTGTTCTGAGAAATGTGTCATTAGTTGATTTTGTGATTGTATGAACATAGAGTGTAGTTTCACAAACCTAGATAGTAGAGCCTACAACATCCTTAGGTTATATGGTACCTATCTGTATATCTGCATATGAATGTACACATACACATACATATATATGATATGGCTTATTGCTTCTACAGCCATGGTGAACAAAATAACATGAGATTAAATTGAACACAAGAGAAATGCTGCAATCTAGAGACTATTTTACCTCTTGTACAAGTGGAATCATACAGTTGTCTTTTGTGACTATCTTGTCGCATTTAGCATAATGTCCTCAAGGCTCATCTATGTCATGGCATTTGCCAGAGTTTCCTTCCTCTTTAAGGCTGAATAATATGCATTTCATCACAGCTTTTGAAAATTACAGAAGCAGAAACAATTGCTCTTGTCAGTGTTCTAGACTTGCATGTCTTAGCAGGTACTGAACAGGCTTCCTGGCTGATGAGGAATTGTTCAGGGCAGGATGCTACTGGGAAGGGGAAAGTGAAAATGGGAAGAATTATACAAAAATTATTCTCATTGCCTTGAGCATGAGTATAAGTAAATAGACCAAATGATGTTAAGTGATACATCTGAATTACATAAGTGATTTCAGTAAAGTTTCAAAATTGAGGAAAAATAAGCAGAATATTTGAACTTATAAATATGCTTACTTTCATGTTGTTTCCATTTTTAAAGTCAGATTAGAAATACTTACATAAGTTCTTTTAATAGATGAAAATCCATTATTGTAAAGTAGTCACTTGAATCACCTAATAGCTTTTACTGCAGCAGAATATGGCATAGGCCCCAACTTGATAAAACAGTGGTTTTTGATGGCTGGTCTAGATTATTCTTAAAAAGCTCTGCTCAGACATGTTCACTCTTGTCACAGCTATTAGTGCCATTTGTTGAATAGCATGTCAGAATGATTGGCAGGGAGTCATTCTTTCTTCTTGTGAAAAATCATAATTTTAGTCCATGCTTAAAATAAAAACCTAGCATAAGTGATTTCCTGTTTGTAAAGGCAAAGGCAAGATTTCTTTGGAGGTAGAATAGATTAATTTCATATTGCATGGAATATGATTTTTTTTCCTTGGGAAGAGAGCTCTTTTAGGGAACTACCTTTCAGGATGTCTTTCATACTTCTTTCCTAGTTTCCTTCCATTAGTATGAATTATAGTTTGAGTTTCCATCCAGAACTTGACCAGGAACAAATTTGAATTCTATTGCTTTAAATAGAATCCACATCTCAAAGTAATGGAATAGATCCTTTTGCATCTTGGATTAAAGTTTCTGTCAACTAATCTTTTAGTGTTAGTTGTATTGAAGTGAGTCAATAATATTTGTAAAGTACTCCAAATAGTATCTGGTATATTTTAAGTGCTCTGTGTTTAATTTATAAAATATATAACTGAAATTACTGTGTCTCTTCTGTGTTCTTTTTTGGGGTATAGGGGGCACTGGGGAAATACTCCAGAGTAGTCTACCAGTGAGCTGTACTCCAAGCCTGTTTTAATTTCATTTTAACACAGGGTCCCACTAAGTTGCTGAGCATGGCTATGTTCCTCCTGCCTCAACCTCTCCCCAGCTGGGATTGTGGATGAGGCCATTGTGCCCAGCTCCTACGTTCTTTCTAATCATGCCAGTAGTTGTGCTCTTGAGTGCCAGTGTTTAGTATTCCACTGATATTAACATCAGTGACTGGATTGTCAGCATGATTGCATATTCATATAGTAAGTTTATCCCACCTGTCCCTTCATTGGAAAGAAGACTGTCTGTCATAAGTAGATTGTTGGCTTTCGGGAATGTGTGGGGCATGAGAGTGGCCAAGTAACCTCTTGACATTGTAGGATTCTGTCAGATGGTATTGCAGTTGGCTTCACATAAGTTCTTATTCTTTAATAAGGCACTAAACTCAACCTTTCCCACTTATTGTCTCTTAGTGATAGTTGTATTGGAGTAGTTAAGTACCATACTTTAGCATTTTTTATATGAGTAACTAAATACTTACAAAATATATTTACATTTTTATAGAGTCTTCAATTGACAGTGAACTGTGGTCCTTGGTATTTTACAGATAACCCACTGGTAAAATTAGGCTTTGTTAGATTAACCTTGTTTCTTAGACTGAGCAAACTTCACACTTTAAACCGAGTACTAGATAGTGTAGGTACCACATGTAGATCCTCAACTTGTAAGTGCTCTTGCTATTTAAAAAGTATGTTGGAAATTGTGTTTGCTGCAGGGATGGAAATGTAGCTCTTACTTGTACAACTCGAGAGTAAACCAAGACAGCAATCTTAAGAGCATGAAGACAAATTGAAGAGTACTTGATTTTGTAAGAACAGAGAAATCAGGGGTGAGGAGCAGAGAAAGGCTGGGAGCACTGATCAGGCAGAGGAGGTTGCGTGTTCAACACAGTGTGCCAGGGGTTGAGTGGAAGAGTTGGTTGTACAGCCACACAGAGGAGTGCTGAAAGAGGATGAGCAACAATACAGTATAGCTCTTTGAAAGAGGCCACCTAAACCTTTGGGTGTCTTTTTTTTTTTCAATGTTTTCCTGATTGATCATTTCTATTCATATTTCTGGCCTTTTCCCTCTGTATATAATGAAAAAAAACTGTTTTTGTGGTACATACTTTTAGATTGTGAATCTCTTACCATGAGCCTGAACTCAGTTCATGAAGTAATTTTTATTTCAAATATAACTCTATAGTACTTAACATATCTTCCCTTTTTTCACCCCAATTTCTCTGTGTAAGAAAATAAGTTAGGTATTTTAAAGATGTTCTATGTTCAGTTTGACCATATCAAATTTTTAAAGTCTTTTTTTACATTGACAGACATTTGAAATCTAGGGCTGTATTTTTATTATTTATGGTAGGATCAGTTTGGATGTGTTCATCTTCCAGGCATTAAGGTGCCAAGATACTCACTTATTATATTAATATACATAGTCATTTTAACTCAGTGTAGGAAATAGTATTTTGTTATCATAGTACAGATAAAATTGAATGCTTGGCCCAAATATTTTGAAACAGAGCTATAGTGTAGTATGCTAATTTGTGAAGACATTTTATCTGAGTATTTATAGTTTATATTTCGCTGTACTCCATTCTGCATGTTTATGCTTATCATCAGTGCCCCTCTAAGTGAGCCTTGTAATGAAGAACAAAGGCCATTATTCCTACCTCCTGAGAAATAGATTTTCTAATTTCTATAGATTTTCTCAAGTAAATGGCTGTTTCCTCATATTGCAAAGCCCTCTTCAGGTAGCATTCTTGTCTTTGTTGTCTCTATTTAAACCTCAACACCATAGAATTCTGGAAAATCTGGATATGATGATCTCAATGATGCAAGGTTTACCCTATATGTCACAAAACAAAGTATTTTTGTGATGTATGCCTTTAAATTTTGAATCTCTTACCATGATCTAAAATGCAGAACAGAAAGAGACCTCCTCCCCAACTTCAGAGGTAAGGTTATCTAAGTTGTCTTTAATATTTCCAGATTATTAATTTGAGATATTTTCTTATATCAATTTGTGGAGAAAAACTGAATTGATAATTTTATGAGAAAAAAGATTTTATGAATTTCTCCGATTTCATGAGATTATATTCTACCGTTTTGTATGTTGAAAAACATGTTTCAAAAGTTCTGAGGTGAATAGAATTAATTTTGTTTGAGAATTTGTAACTGCTCTTGTGTTGAGACATGCTGGATATCATCAGATTTTGAACAGTTAGACATTTGGTTCTTAACAGTGTCTTTGGAGATTGACATAACTCACTTTGTGAATTTTAAAAATAGTTGCAGAACACATACCTACAGTGTGTTCTCCCATATTGTATTAGGTGTCAAAGACACAGATATGAGCAAGAAAGTGTGGCCTTGCCTTGAGAGGGAACAGACATTAGCTGAGCAGTCACACAAGTCAGTGCCTAATGCTATATTGGGTCTATGAGGAAAAAGTCCATGGTACTTTCTAGAGGCATACTTGCAAAAATGGAGCACCAAGGAAGAGGTCTCATCTCATTTAATTCCCAGAAACACTCCATGCTACTGTTATTCCTGATTTAGCAGTGGGAGTGAAAATGGATCAAAGTAACTAACTCACACTACTGGGACTATGATACAGTGAGAAACTTTTGTCTTCTTTGTAGCCACTATTATGCTACTTCTTTGCAGCCACTATTATGCTACTGCTTTACAACATATCATTGACAGTGAAAAGTGTGATATTCAGATTTAAAGTCACCATCCAAAAATGTCTTCCAGCCAGGGTTCAGTCACAGAAACAGAACCACTTTTAGTGATACAAACTAAGTGCTTTATTATGAAGATAAGAACTCTCATCATCATAAGAGTTTAAATCTTAAAAACTGGTCCTAATGGAATGTTTTTTTGTATGAAACTCAACTACTAGAGGTTTTAAATGCATCTACTATATTTTTTACATGTCACATGTTGGATTTTATTTGCACAATACTTTCTGTGGTATACCAGACAGGAAGTCCATTACATTGAAGATCAAATTCTCAGTATTTAAAAAATTTAATTGTGTAACTGGATTTAATTGTGTAATGGATTTGAATCATTTACCAAAATTTCACTCATATGTACCTGCTCTTAACAGTATTCTATGGGAAAAGGTGATATCTTTAATAAAGATCATGCTTGCAAAACCTGGAAGTGCACTACATTGCACAACACTCATAGCTCAGATGTGATAGTTACCTGTGTAACACTCACATTGAGGGCTTGTGCAATTGTTTCACCAGTAGGTTGTTATTCTAATTTATTCCCTCTTCTTTACTCATTCCAGTAGTTTTGCCATATGTGCATTAGTGGGACACATAACATTCAGAATTCTTCCTTTTTCCTGTGGCTTCTTTAAGGATCTCTGACCTTGTCCATCACGTCCATGCAGCGCTTGTGATTTTCCTACCAGGTTTTCCCCAGACACAGTGATTTCATTCCCAGGCATCATGCTTTTTCCATTAATAGGTTGCCTCTAGAAGTTTATATAGTTTAGACCAGTTTACTTCTCTGTTTTTTATCATGTGCTGGTTAAAAATCTAAAATTTATACATTTTATATCTACTACCTTTGGATGTATTTCCAGATAGTATTTATTACAGTGATCTTTCTACCTATTTCTTGACTCTGATCATGAGATTAACCTTCTATAATGAAGATGCTCTGTCTCTTTGACACTTAGTATGCCCTTTTAGTTGTTCTTAATTTTTTTTTTACCTCCAACCATTTTTAAAATTTTGTCCATTTACTCATGTACCACTTTGTTGGTCCCTTTCAAATGCCAAATGCTGTTCCATTTGTCCTAAGTAACATGCTGAATTTTCCTGTCCTTTTTAATATTTAGATTTTATTGGATGAATGTAGATTGCACCTCTCTAACTGTGTCTTAAATAATTGCCACTTACAGGCATTAAGAACTACAAGGAAAGGAAAATGCTGACCCATAGACTAAGCAGAGGTAGAAAACGTTCCCACTGGGTCCAATTTCCTAAGACAGACCATCAGGATAGTGGCGAGGGTCTGAAATTATGGTCAGAATGACCTCTAGAAAATGATCCATTCACAAAGGAAGTTGGCTATGTTTGCAACACGCAAATAGGGGTAGGGAGCAGTCACCCCACAAAGACAGCTAGCTCTCCCTTGTCCTTGGCTCGGTTATAAAAGCTCCAGCAAACAATCATTAGAGCACAGATCAAGTTGACATTGCAGGCTAGACATGCTACTCAACTCAGTGTACGCGAGGGTAAGGACACTGTTTTGATCCCAAAAGGTACCTTTGATGCTGAAGTTGCATTTTGACCACATAAAATACATTTATCGTGATTTATTTGCTTGGAATATGGATTCACTTACTTAAATGTGTAGTCCTAAAAGATCCTCTAGGCTTTCACATTCCACTTCCCACTTACATTGTTCTTTGTTCTGCAGTCTGGACTCCCAAGAGTCCAGATTATTATGAAATATTAGAACTGAAATTTGAGGAAATTTATCTTTGTTAATTTTAGTTAGATCTGTTTATAGATAATCTATTTAGAAACAAAGCATAAGAAAACTAGTATTTTTTTTAATTTAATGATGTTCAATGATACTCTGATATCAGAAGTAGACTTCAAATGATTCATAACTAGACATTATATCTTTATTTTATTTTATTTTTGGTACCAGAATTGCACACAGAGACACTTAACTACTGAGCCACATCCCCAGCCCTTTTTATGCTTTTAAAATTTTGAGACAGGATGTCACTAAGTTGCTTAGGGCCTCGATAAATTGTTGAGGCTGGCTTTAAACTTGCGATCCTCCTGCCTCAGCCTCCTTAGCCACTGGGATTACAGGTATGCCCCACTGCACCTGGTTATATCTTTAAAAAAAAATTCACATAATGTGTATTTTTATTTTAAACTGTCAACATGGTCAAATGATTATGGAGTTGACATCATAATACTTATGTAACCTCAAGATTACATGAGACTTGGAAAACAACCAAAATGGAAAGGGACAAATAAACAAAGTTTCACAATCAATTGGGAGAGACTACTTGGGGCATATAAGACAGAAACAGGATGAATATATAATTCCTATTCCCACAGAAGATCAGTGTACCTGATATATAGAACCTCCCTCAAATTGCTCTTTAAAAAAAAAAAAAAAACAAACTAGTCAAATCTGAACAGTCATTTAAAAATGCTGATTGTCAAAGAATGTACAGAAATGTTGAGCCTCATTAGTTGTCACCACATCAAGATATCCATTTTTATCAATGGACAGAGCCCAGGAAAGTCGAAAATTCCCATTGATGGCCTGTTGTAGGAAAACTAGGACTCACATTTTACTGGTAGGTCCTGTGCTGCTATAACTTTATTGCAAAATAAGCCAGACTTAACTACTTTTAAAATTCAAATTGCATTTTTTTTAGCCAATACATAAAATCTGTATATATTTATGGGATACCATGTGATGTTTCAATACATGAATACATTTTGTTGTTTCCATATGCTTTTTTAATTTTTTAATTAATTTTTTATTTGTTTTAATTAGTTACACATGTAAGTAGAATGCATTTATGCACTTTGATATACATAGATGGGATATAATTTCTCATTTTTCTGAGTGTGCATGTTGCAGAATCTTATTGGTGATGTAGTCATATATATACATACATACATATATACATAAAGTAATACTGTCTGTTTCATTCTACTATCTTTCCTATTCCCACATCCCCTCTCCTCCCTCAAATCACTTTCTTCTACCTAATCTAAGGTAATGCTATTCTTCTCTAGTGCCCCCACCCGCACCGCCTTATTGTGAATTAGCATCCGCGTATTATTGGCTTTGTGAGATTGGCTTATTTCGCTTAACATGATATTCTCCAACTCCATCCATTTACTGGTGAATGCCAATATTTCACTCTTCTTTAAAGCTGAGTGGTATTCCATTGAGTATATATACCACATTTTCATTATCCATTCATCTATTGAGAGATACCCAGGTTGGTTCCATAGTTTAGCTATTGTGAACTGTGCTGCTATAAACATTGATGTGGCTACATTACTGTAGTATGCTTATTTTAAGTCCTTTGGGTATAAACCAAAGAGTGGGATAGCTGGGTCAAATGGTGGTTCCATTCCCAGTTTTCTGAGGAGTCTCCCACTGTTTTCCATAGTGGTTGTACCAATTTGCAGTCCCACTAGCAGTGTATGAGTGTACCTCCCCCACACACATCCTTGCCAACATTTATTGTTTCCTACATTCTTTTTTTAATTATTTTTTATTTACATATGACAGCTGAATGCATTACAATTCTTATTACACATATAGAGCACAGCTTTTCATGTCTCTGGTTGTATACAAAGTGTATACATGTCTCTGGTTGTATACAATTTGTGTCTTCATACGTGTACTTTGGATAATAATGTCCTTCACATTCCACCATCATTTCTAACCCCATGCTCCCTCCCTTCCCTTCCCACCACTCTGCCACAGTGGTTGCACCAATTTGCAGTCCCACCAGCAATATATGAGTGTACTTTTTTCCCCATATCCTCTCCAACACTTATTGTTGTTTGTTGTTTGTCTTCATAATAGCTGCCATTCTGACTGGAGTGAGATGAAATCTTAGAGTAGTTTTGATTTGTATTTCTCTAATTATAGTGATGATGATTATTTTTTCATATATTTTGTTGGTTGATTGTATATCATCTTCTGAGAAATGTCTGTTCAGATCCTTGGCCTATTTATTTATTTATTTGTGTGTGTGTGTGTGTGTGTGTGTGTGTGTGTGTGTGTTCTTAGCTTTTTGAGTTCTTTATATACCCTGGAGATTAGTGCTCTATCTGATGTGTGAGGGGTAAAGATTTGCTCCCAATATGTAGGCTGTTTATTTACCTCAAAGATTGTTTCTTTTGCTGAAAAGAAACTTTTTAGTTTGAGACCAATCCCATTTTTTGATTCCCGATTTTAATTCTTGTGCCAAAGGAGTCTTATTAAGGAAATTCTGGCCTAATCCCACATGATGGAGATTAGGGCTTACTTTTTCTTCTATTAGACACAGGGACTCTTTATTCCTAAGTCTTTGATACATTTTGAGTTCAGTTTTTGTGCATGGTGAGAGATAGGTGTTTAATTTCATTTTGTTGCATATGGATTTCCAGTTTTCCCAGCACCATTTGTTGAAGATGCTATATCTTTTCTCCAATGCATGTTTTTGGCACCTTTGTCTAATATAAGATAATTGTAATTTCATGGGTTAGTCTCTATGTCCTTTGTTCTGAATCATTGGTCTACCCATCTGTTTTCATGCCAATACCATGCTGTTTTTGTTACTATTGCTCTGTAGTATAGTTTGAGGTCTGGTATAGTGATGCCACCTGCTTCACTCTTCCTGCTAAGGATTCCTTTAGCTATTCTGGGTCTCTTATTTTTCCAGATGAATTTCATGACTGCTTTTTCTATTTCTATGAGGAATGTCATTGGGAATTTGATTGGAATTGCATTAAATCTGTATAGTGCTTTTGGTAGTATGGTCATTTTGATGATATTAACTCTGCCTATCCAAGAGCAAGGTAGATCTTTCCATCTTCTAAGGACTTCTTTTACATCTTTCTTTAGGATTCTGTAATTTTCACTATATAGATCTTTCACCTCTTTCATTGAGTTGATTTTTTTTGAGGCTATTGTAAATGGGGTAGTTTTCTTTGTTTCCCTTTCAAAAGATTTGTCACTGATATACAGAAATGCATTTGATTTATTTATTAAAGTCCTGTTACTTTGCTGAATTCATTTACTAGTTCTATAAGTTTCTTGGTGGAACTTCTAGGTATACAGTCATCAGCAAATAGTGCAAATTACTCAATTTTCTTCTTTTTCTGTGTGTTTCCCTTTAATTTCTTTTGTCTGTCTAATCATTCTGGCCAGTGTTTCAAGAACGATGTTGAATAGAGTGGTGAAAGAGGGCATCCCTGTCTTGTTCCAGTTTTTAGACAGAATACCTTCAATTTTTCTTCATTTAGAATGATGTTGGCCTGGGGCTTAGCATAGATAGCCTTTATGTTGTTGAGATATTTCCTGTTATCCCTAATTTTTCTAGTGTTTTAAATATGAAGGGGTGCTGTATTTTGTCAAATGCTTTTTCTGTATCTATTGAGATGATGATTCTTATCTTTAAGTCTATTGATGTGATGAATTACATTTATTGATTTCTATATGTTGAATGAACCTTGAGTCCCTGGGATGAATCCCACTTAATCATAGTGCACGATCTTTTTGATATGTTTTTGTATTCGATTTGCCAGAATTTTATTGAGATTTTTTTGCATCTATGTTCACTAGAGATATTAGTCTGAAGTTTCTTTCTTTGATGCGTCTTATTTCTTATTTTATCATTGATTTCTAATTTCATTCCATTATGATCTGATAGAATGCAAGGTAGTATACTACCTTTTTATATTTGCAAAGAGTTGCTTTGTGGCATAATATATGGTCAGTTTTAGAGAAGGAGTCATATACTGATGAGAAGAAAGTATATTCTTTCATTGAAGGATAAAATATTCTAGATATGTCAGTTAATTTTAAGTTATTGATTGTATTATTGAGTTCTATAGTTTCTTTGTTCGGCTTTTGTTTGGAAGATCTATCTAGTGATGAAAGAGGTGTGTTAAGTCACCCAAAATTATCGTATTGTGGTCTATTTGACTCTTTAACTTGAGAAGAGTCTGTTTGATGAATGTAGATGTTCCATTGTTTGGGGCATATATAATTGTTAAGTTTTATTGGTGTATGGTTCCCTTGAGCAGGATGTAGTGTTCTTCTTTATCCCTTTTGATTAACTTCAACTTGAAGTCTACTTTATTTTATATGAGAATGGAAATCCCTGCTTGTTTCTGCAGCCCTTATGAGTGGTATGATTTTTCCTGACCTTTCACCTTCAGTCTGTGGATGTCTGTTTCTATGAAATGAGTCTCTTGGAGGCAGCATATTGTTGAGCTTTTTTTTAATCCAATCTGCTAGTCTATGTCTTATCATTTGTGAGTTTAGGCCATTAACATTCAGAATTATTATGGAGACATGATTTGTTTTCTCAGCCATTTTTATTTTGGGTATTTAACATGACTTGGTTTCTCCTCTGAATATTTTCCTTTAATCTGATACCTCCCTCTGCTGATTTTCATCATTGTTTTTCATTTCCTCTTCATGGAATATTTTGCTGAAGATGTTGTGTTGTGTAGGCTTTCTAGTTGTAAATTCTTTTAACTTTTGTTTATCATGGAAGGTTTTTATTTCATCATCAAATCTATAGCTTAGTTTTGTTGAATATAAGATTCTTGGTTGGCATTCATTTTCTTTCAGAGCTTGGTATATGTTGTTCCACGATCTCCTGGCTTTGAGGATCTGGGTTGAAAAATCTGCTGAGATACGATTTGGTCTCACCCTATATGTGATCTGATTCCTCTCTCTTGCAGCTTTTAAGATTCTATCCTTATTCTGCGTACTAGGCATTTTCATTATCATGTGCCTTGGTGTAGATCTGTTGTAATTTTGTACATTTGGTGTTCTGTAAGTTTTGATATTATCTCATTAAAGAGATTGTGCATTCCTTTGGTTTGAAACTCTGTGCCTTCCTCTACCCCAATAACTCTCAGATTTGGTCTTTTGATGCTGTCCCATAATTCTTGGATGTTCTGTTCATGGTTCCTTACTATCTTCACTGGGTGATCAACTTTATTTTCCAGATTGTATACTTTGTTTTCATTATCTGAGGTTCTTTCTTCCAAGTGATCTAGTCTGTTAGTGATGCTTTCTATTGAGTTTTGTATTTGATGTATTGTATCCTTCATTTCAAGAATTTCTGACTGTTTTTTTCTCAGAGTCTCTGTCTCTCTCTTGATATAATCTTTTGCTACCTGTATTTGCTCTCTTATCTCTTCGTTGGAGTGATCAATTTTTGCCTGCATTTGCTACTTTAGGCCATTCTTTAATTCACAGATCATTTTAATTATGAACCTTCTGAACTCCTTCTCTGACATTTCATCAACTTCGCTGTCCATGGATTCTGTTATTTTAGTGTCCTGGTTTGTTTAAGACACTTTTCTCCCTTGTTTTTTCATTTTGTATATGTGTCTTCCTTTCTTGCAGCGTGGATCTGAGATATTGCAGTTTCTTCCCTATATTCTTGTAGTACCCCTGAAGATTGTCTGTACCTTACCTTGATGTTGGGCTTCCAGACCCTGCTGGTGTCCCTCAATGTATGCTACTACATCTAAAGGTGGTGGTGGCCATAGCCGAGGTAACTCAAGATAACAGTTAAGGTGCCCAAGATGGATGCAACATCTTTCAGAGGTGGGGCTGAAAGGGTGGGCCTCACACTCTCTTTGGGATGCCTGCTCTGAGATGCAGCTGCTTCTAGGCCCTGTCTACTGTCAAAAAGTTAGGGGAGACTGTGTGGGGAAGGCTATGGCAATGATTGCAGTGTCCCAAGATGGAAGTGGTTTAGGCTTAGGCTCCCAGATGTGGTTGGGGGGTGAACTCGGACCTACACTGGACCTGGGTCCTGCACAGATTGGTGTGGGCAGATCTGGGCCAGGTCTGCACTCCCATGATAGTCTGCTGGTCGGAAGAGGCGGTCCTGTGCCAGAGACTAGGCTCCAGGTGGTGTCTGTCCCTCCAGTAAAGGGGTGGACCTGGGCCTACTGTGAGCCTGGGTCCTGTGCAGGCTGGTGTGGGCAGATCTAGGCTGGGCCTGCTGTTTCCTATATTCTTGATGATTGCCATTCTGACAGGAGTGAGATGAAATCTCCATGTGGTTTTGATTTGCAAATGCTAATTGCTAGAGATGTTGAACATTTTTTCATATATTTGTTGATCAGTTGTATTTCTGCTTCTGTGAAGTTTCTGTTCAATTTCTTAGCCCATTTATTAATTGGGTTATTTGTTTTTCCTTATGCTTTTAATATTTAAGATGCACACACCATTTCATCCAGCAGTTCTACTTTTAAGCATCAGTCTTAAAGAATGAATGTGCTACTATATAAATATATTGTTTTGTGAGTCAGGCAAGAACAGGAAACCATGTTAAGTGTCCATCAGGAGGGACTGTTTTAACAATCAAAGCATGTTTATGCAGTGGACAAATATACAGTTGTAAAAAAAAGAATTGTGTGTAAATGTATTGACATGACCACGATATGTAGTTGGATACAAAAAGAAAATTACAGGCCACTTTGCCTGTTGTGATCATTTTTCTCTTAAAAATACAAAAAAAAAACCCCACCTATATATAAATGTTTGACATAATGAAACATGCAGAGTTATGTACATGAAATGGATGGTGTTGGTTGTCTGTGGAGATAGGGTAGGTGGTGACAGCTGCTTTCTCCTTTTTTCTTCATGTAGTTCTATGCTGCAGTGACTTTTTTCATGACACATATGTGCTTAAGAGTTTCTTAATTCAAAATGGCATGTTGAATATATTTTGTTTTCAGTATATGTGCTTTTTAGAAAAAGTAATAAACCTGAAAGTATAAGCTTTTATATATTTCTGCATTATATTGGTTTTATAACCAAAAGAGAAACCAACAAATGCTATTAAAACTATTAAAAGAACTTCAATATTAGAAATAAAGTAAATAGGACCCCTTTTTTCCAGTTACATTAAGATCGGTTCAGTAGAAAAACCATTGTGATAAGATAAACCCAAATTTTGGGTCAACTGTGACACTTCTCTCACACTGTATGATCATGGGAAACTTTCTCAACACCAGTCAGCTTTAGCTTTTGTGTGTACAAAATGGATTTTAAAACCTAGGTAGTCCTGTATATCATGAGTATTAGTTAGTATTAGTATTAAGAAGGGGAGGGAAACTCCAGGTGAGGCTGAAGAGCTTAGTAGGTGCCAGGTTTTTGAAGGTGTGTTGAGCATTTGTTCTAATTAAACAGGAAACCAGTGGTGATTTTGTATCTCTCACTAGTTTTTTGCCATATAGAAATGTTTAAATTTCCTATGCTTCTGGTTTCTTAAAAAGACTGAAGTAATAAACTCTGTGGGATTTTTGTAAGACAATGTGAAGCAAATTTCTGCTAAGTATCTGCTCCTAAGTACAATTCACTCAGTGAAGGCCCTTCCCTGGCCCATGTAAATTCTCCCACCCAGCTCCAACCCCTGCTCAACCCCAGTCCACTAACACTCCTCCCTGGTGAGCAGGGGAAGAGGATGAGTTCATGTTTCTTCAGAATACTGCTCAGTTTTCTTTCACTGTTGGGTTTTTAGTCAGGATACATGGACCAGGCACATGAAATCAGCTTACTTGCTTGTTGAGTGACCCACCTGGATCTCTGCAGTGGAGATAGATACTTCACGTCACTGTCACCCTCATGCCTTCTCAACTGCCTGAGTCAAGGCTTTCATAAAACATATTCATGTTTTCTGTGGAATCCTTGAGGCTACAGAGGCCTTCCACTACTCCCTCATGCCACCATTCTGCTTCCACCATTGCTCACCTAATGGTGACTGTCATGTCTGCTGTCCCTATATCAAGGCATGCCCCCTCCCTCCCTTATGCTCCCTGCCCTCTTGCTCACCTCCCCTTGGCTATTTGGGTACTGCTGCCAGAGGGCCTCCCTGAGCAGATTTGCTCCCCAGGCATTTGCATTCATGAAGCCTCAGCATCCAACACCATACAGAATACTTTCTCATCCATAAACATTCCTTTTTTTTTTTATTTCCATACTAAAATATATTTTCATACCTATAACCTTCCTGCATCTCTTTCCTAGTTGCTGAGTGTCTAACACCTGAGAACTCATTTCCTCTTGAGGAATGAACAGATATTAGATTTATTATAAGATCTATTTTTTTTATTTTAGATGTTTACTGTACCTCAAAGGCTGTCACTTTGAAAATCATCAATCCTTACAATTAATAATTATTGAAAAATAAATTCATTAGAACTATTTTCATCAAGAAAGCTAATTTTAAAATTTACAACCCAAGGAAACATGACTAGTATATTGTTATTTTACTAAGAGTTCAGATTTACCTTTAGCATATTATATTCCTTTTGCTTGCAGCCCTTACTGTATATGTGAAGCATTTATTTTCCATCTGAAAAGTGAGTTATTTGTCTAAATTGCTGCCCTGTTGAAATTTCACACAATTTTTTAGAAGAACTGGACTATGAATGCACAATTTGTCATCCATAGAGCATAGAAATAGTGGCACTAGGACACATTGCAAATGACATTATACTTTGCTATTTAAATTAACAAACTCAAGATACTAAAAGAAAGTTTAGATTTGAACTTACCTCAGTAGTAGCTCAATCCATTGGACTCTTCAGTGAAATTTAACCCCAACTATAAAACTAAAAATTAGTCTTGAAGAACCAGAAAATTCATCCTGATGTAACTGGAATACAGCCCTCACTGTGAGGATTGTCAGAGTCCCAAGCCTATAGCATTTGTCTGCTGAGAACAATGTGCATGCATTGACCACCATCCCAGTAACCAGGCCTGTTACAGTGACTTCTTGGAGAGATTCCCAGCATAAAATGACACTCATTCTACTCAACAGTCTTCCTCTTTGTTTAGAACGTTTACAAGATGATGCTAGATATTTTCTGTGGCTTATCTGGAAAAATGTGGATTGGTAATGTAAGAAAGATAAAATGGTGTAATAGAATAAAATTTCCCCCTTTCCTAATTAGCATCTTACTCAAAAGTTCCAAAGTGAATTATGTATAATCCATATAATTATATAAATGAAGTGTATAGAAAAGTGTATGATGTTTAACTCTTTTAATAAGAGTTCTACTTGATATTTATGTCCCATTCACTGAAAACATAAGCTTCCTAGCTTTTGTGGGGTTTTTTATAGGAAATAAAATCTGTTGATGATTTTTTTATTTAAAAAGTCTGTTAATCTGCATTGATTTCTAATTTGTTCTGGATTCCTTAACTGAGAAATACGGTTCATCACAGACTGTTCTGTTAAATGACAGCAACTGATAAAGCATCCATGCACAAAGTGTCAGAAAAGGTTAATATTTATTGATTTTTATGGTGCTACAACCAATGTAGTTTTGCCATCAAAAATGTGTGGCCACAAGCAATGGAATCTGTAAAATTACAGGTTGAGCACCAGATTTTATTGTGACCTATGCCAGTAGTCGAGATGTTAAAAATGACAGATGTTCAGCTAAATACAAAAGACTCTGAGTGTAACACTCTGAACCTGTGAGTTAAATTTAATATTTTAATGTGAAAGCTAAAATGAATCCTTGCTTTGTAAACAGCAGTCACATTTAGCCTTTGCTTCCACAACTATATGATCCAAAAGATGACCAGGGCAAATGATAGCTAAAATTGTGAGCAATAAAGGACTTGCTTCTGGAACAATAACAACAACCAAAAAAAAAAAAAAAAAGTATATAATTAGCAAGGAAGGGGGAAAATCTATGTTTAATTAAAGAGTTTTAAAGAAACAGTTTTGAGTGTCATACTAGTATTCATATGTATGCAAGGAAAAAAAATCTCAATGCTTAGAAACTTGAATTTGTTCTCTAGTTGCAGATTTAGAGGTAAAAAAAAATTATGAGTACACACTGTTTATCTCCACCTGTGTTTTCCTGACATTAACGTAAACTTTGTTTTATACCTAATAGCCAGTAGTACAGAGCCCTTTCAGTGCATTTGCTTTCTTGAGTGTATTTATAGTCTGCATTATTCAGTTGACCATTTATAGCATCTAGCAATTAACAGGTAAAGTAAAACAATTTGTTAATTACTTTTTTTTTAAACCCAGAGTATACTGAAACCTGTTTCCTTGCCTTTAAATTAACAAGAGTTTAAGTGTGGATTAAATTAAAACACTCCACCTCTATTTGAGATTTGATGAAAAGTTTAATGCTTAAAACACGCATTTGCACAAAGCAACTTCGACCAGCAGAATAGATTGCAGTGTTTCCTATAAATGAGTTTTAAGATCATCTGTTATCTGCATCTTCCCCCACTCCCCTTGGGACTGGAGGCTGAACCCAAGGATACTTTTCCTCTGAGCTGCAGTCCTCCTAGCCTCCTGAGTCTCTGGGATTACAGGTGTGCACCACCTTGCCCTGCTGCATCCCATTTTTCAATTAATGTTTTTTCCAGCAATCTGTGCTGACATTTTGGTTTTTTCCTCCCTCTCAGATAGCTTACTCATGTTCCTGTGCTTATTAGAGAAAAGAAAGAGTTTTGCTCCGTGAAAGGGAAGTGTGCATAGCGTAGAAAAGTACTCTCACACCTACGTTTTTAACAAATGGCACTAAAATTCTAAAATTGAGAAGAAAAAATTTAAAGGCTTAGAGAAAATGATGTATGATATGAACCATATTCTAAAAGCTCTTTGACAATATGAAATATTTTCTATAAAGATTTCATTTTCCTTGAGTTTTTTATAATGTTAAAATTTTCTTCATAAATTTTGGTGCGAATAAGTCCAGTTCTTTCTGTGGTTCTGTTTTCTTGATTTTTAATTATTCTGTCACTAGCTTTATTCTTTTCTCTCTTCTTAACTAGGCAATGTCTCATACTAATCATATGGTAATTAACATAGTTTTTCTCCAAACTTTCCAAACACTCCATCTCACTATAGTTTTTCATGTCAGTGCAGCCTGGTTTTTGCAGCATCATAACCTCAGGATTACCTCTCCAACTTCTCTGCTGCCCTTTCCTAAATTTGTGGATGACAGCTAAGTGACAGGTTTCCCCAACACTCCCTTTCATTTATAAAATTAAATACTGCTTGCCATGCCCATGCACTGGCATCTCTGAAACCCTTGCCTCCAAATTACCTAAGGTAGTGGCTGATTTGTGAAAAAGGCTTTATGCAGTTATTAGTTAACTTATCATCTACTTAGACTTTGGTATCTAGGATCATACAACAGAGAGGCAATTGCTTTCATATGCAAGAAAAACATTTTATAAAGCAAACTCTAAAGTAGAGGAAAAAGAACCATTTTGAAGCATTTTAAGTTTTGTGAAGAACAGTATGATTGAATGTGGAATTTTCAAATTCCTGAAAGCAAAGTTTACTGTTAGAATCAGGGAGATTATGATATGGTAATTTAAATGTTGAATTAAACCTCCAACAATCACTAAACAAATCCTTCAAAGCACTCTGTTTTGTATATGTTTGGTTTAATTTTTACTGATCAAATCCACCCTTTTAAAAGATGTACTTTTTTGTGAGTTTTAAGAACATGTGAACCACAGAGAGAAAATATTTTAGCCACATTTTAAATGGTTTCATTAACTTATTTTGTGTATTTTAAAATTAAATAAAACATATACTCTAAAAAGTATAATTGAAAAATTTTAATGTAGTTTATAATTTTTCTTTTTTGTTTTCCTTTCTGAAAACAGATCATAATTTTAATGATTTGATTTACATTAAAAATTAAGTACAAGAAACTAATCATGAATGTGACAGATAAGAAATAGCTTTTTTTAAAAAGTAAAAATAACAATTACAATAAAATATATTTGGAAATAATGACTAAAATGGATCTTACAGTTTGTAAGCTTAGTCTTTGAAAAAATAATCCATGTTGCTGTCTTTGAGAATCAGACTTTTTAAAGTAAATTTTAATAAGTTGTTTTTAAGGTAGTTTAAAAATCTGAAGAGATAGTCTGTGGGGATTATACATATAAATACACTGTATTGAAATATGGCTTTTTTTTTTTTAGTTTTTGGTTGTAGATGGACACAATAACTTTATCTATTTATTTATTTATTTATTTGTCTGTTTGTTTATTGTGGTGCAGAGGATTGAACCCAGTGCCTCACATGTGCTAGGCAAGCGCTCTACCACTGAGCTACAACCCCAGCCCCTCAAATGTGGCTTCTTATCAAAAAAGTTTTTGTTTTAGTATTTGAAGTGAATCAGCGATCTCCATGGCTTATCTTGTTGGTTGACTAGGAGGAGCAGCTGCTCTCTGGAGGACCCTTCAGGTGACCTTGTCCTCTACTACCCCTTTGTATCAGAACATGCTGAAAACATTGAGTCAACCAGGGCAATTCCGTGTTTTCTTCTGTATTTATTTGTGTCATCTTGGAAAGGGAGAAAATGCCATTTTGTGACTCTTTCTAAGACAAGGTACTTTCTTCTCAGAAGTTTGCTCCTCTGGTTTCACGTGACCTGGGAGAATGTAAAATATCGTTAAATAAGAAGGCCCAAGTTCCTGGGGAATTTCAAAATATCATTTTTGCTAGTGCTAAATTTGGCAAAGTACATAAAAAAACTCTTCACTGGAGGGTTGGTGATGTGAAATGGTATCACATAAATTAAGATTTGGAAGTGACATAAGCTCATGTCAGACTACAGCACCAAAATGCACCTTCAGGCTCCCACTGAGTGCCCACCAGAGACAACAGTCTCTCTGCTCTCTCAGGAAGAAGGTCTCACCTTTACCCTAATGGGCCAGGTACTGCCCTCCAGCTAGGGGCCTAGGATCAGCAGCAGCCCCACCTCCACCTTAAAAGGTAGAGGCAAGCAGCAGCACCATGTGCACCCAGCCATTTCCTTTCCCTGAAAATGAAGCCTTGACCATGCACTGCTCTCCCCTCCCTCTTTTAAATAGTGGACTCTTCTTCCCATACCTCTTGTTTCTATTTCCTTTCCTTTTTTTCTTCAGTTTTTATTTTGACCTCTCACCCTCCATCTTTTTATTGACTTATGCAAGAATGCAAAAAGTGATATAAATTCACAACCACAAAACTGAGGGTCAAGAGAGAATGGCATCAGGGGCAAAATATCAAGGGCAGAGCCAATAACCAAACCAAGCACAGGTCTGGTCTTCAGCAGCCTGTGAGCCCTGTCAGAAGTGTGAGCTGCCAATCACCATCTTAAAGAGGGTCTTACTCCTTTCTGCCTGCTTCTGCTAGCTTATGTTGCTTTGCTTGTGCAGAAAAGAGCATTTTTTTCATAATCCTTGTCCACTAATTTTCCCTAATGGCAGCCTTTGCTCAATGACTGGTTTTTCCGTTTTTCATTTTACTTCCTTCCTGTGGGAACGTTATCCCTTTCTGTCGTTCCCTGTAACCTGCTGTTCATTACAAATTCAACTGCATATAGTCGCCACTGCTCAGACTGAACAGCTTATTTATGAAGCAGCATGTTCCAGATTGCTGGTTTTCAACTCACTTTTCCCCTGTTCTCTTCTCTCTTACATAAAGCTTTGTATCCAGAGACATCACTTTTGAAGATTCAAAAGTTATTTGTCTACTACTGACTTCCAACGCAGTAAACATTGAGTTCCCCAAAATACCAAATTAGTTCATCACTTTAACATGTCATTCTGAAATATTTTATTTATATTTTTGAAAATTATATTTCATAAGAAAATAATTTACCCTCATCCACATATTACCATCCCTAAGCAAGGTTCAGGGTTCCCTTTTGGGGAGGAGGGAGAAAAATGAATGATTGGGGTTTAACATAAACAAATTGATACCTATGAATTTCTAGGTGTTTCAGACTTTTGTGAGAAGGCCATGTAGAAATGCAGATAACTGATTAGAAATCAGAGAAAAAAACAAAATATCTGACCTTCAAATCAGATTCAAATCAGAGTCAGAAGTCAAGTAAGACATACTGAAGAAATTCTACAACTTTTAAGGTGTTTCATGTAGATTTCATTTAATGATGCAAACTAGAAAGTACACTAGCATAGAAGAAGAAAGGGAAATCGAAAACTCAGGAAGCAACTTGTCAGCCAAGCAAGTGAATCTGAAGTGAGCCATTGTGTTAGTTTTCTCCTAGTTCTTTTGTTTTAAAAAAAAGTTGTCAATGAAATTATGTGACTAATAAGCAGGTGAGAAATTTTGGAGTAGTACAGAAACAGCATTTATGATATTTTCAGTAGATCGGTTTCTGTCAGGTGCACACACATTTTAAAGAAAATATTTAATATGAATCATTAGGTACTTGTAAATAACACAGGCATATTTGTAAATGAAAAGCCCATGAAATAAAATTTTAAAGAGAGAGAGAGAGAAAAAAAAAAAAAAACCCACTGGACTAGGAATGGTGGGTCTGGAATTCTGCTGTTCAGAGTTGGGTTCGAGTGGGCCTCTTACCCTCTTTTTGCTTAAATTTCCCTGGATATGAAACAAAAGGACAAAACTTTAGTAGATGAACTTTTTGGTTCTTCCCTATAACATACTATAGTTCTGTGAAATTACACTATTGGGTTGTAGCCCTAGTCTCCTGTTAGCCTCTTTGAAGATTTTCATTTGTTCATCTCTTTTGATATTATGAAAAAAGCAAAATCCCTGCTACTAGTTTATCTGTACTTTTCTAAAAGTTTGTATACAATTTTTAGGGAATCAGAGATCCTAAGGATGGTATATAGACTCCCAGGTTAAGAAGACTTGATATCCACAAAGTGAAGAACAAGTTCTGAGTCTGCAAATGGTATTTTTTTATAAGAGATTATGAACATTTCCATGAATAAGCATTGACATTTCCTGCTGAAGAAAAGAGCACATGACTGCTACCGTTGCCTAGTATACTGGACAACTGTTCATACCTTTCTGAAATAGAAGGTTTAATACAAGGTATGTGCTCCAGGACCACAAACCTGTGGACAAGAGTAATAGGACTAGTATCTGTTTGGCATGGCCAATTCCCTTTGGAATTCAAGTCACAGAATTGAAATGTTTTACAGACAAAACATATACACAAACTAGATTTTTTTTTAACTACTTATTCACTCAGTCTCAGGATGCCAAATGACTCTCTTGGCTTATGTTGGCATCCCAGTAGCAGTAATAAGAGTGTTTAAGGCCAGACATGAATGGGGTTAGAAGCACTGATTGACCAAGGGACACCAATCAGAGTCTCTTGAATGCCAGGCCACACAGATTAGCAACTGAGGAAAAAGTGCCCATGCCCTCTTAAGGATGCTGAGATACCTAAGAAGTACTTGTGGGCTATGTTCTGCAGATGTACAGTCCATGCCCTCCCAACCTCCTACTACTAACTTGTATGTGACTGCAAGGGAACAATTCAACTGTGATTCCCTTGACTCTATGTATCATGCTTCGTGTTTATATGTTTTAGAATAGTAAGCAGGATGGAACACTCAATGTGGTCTCAGTGGGCCTTTGTTGAACAGTGGCTGCTATTTTCATTATTTCTGCTGCTCCCTTTGAGATGGGTGCCATCTTGAAACACACCTCATTCAAACGTCTCACTTTTCAAGACATGAAGATATGTGTTGTAGCAGGTTCAAGGCAGAAGGCTGTTGCTGGTGCTGGATTCCTCTTGACCCAGAGCAGCAGGCTTTGAGCCCCTTTGTAAGACCATTCTACCCTTACAAATAGATGCCTGGAGGTTCTCTTCACTAAATTTAGTCTTTATCATATGGTTATAATAACATTGACACTTTTTTTTTTTTTTTCATGAGAGCTACTTTGGGGTATTTGACATCTCTCCCTTGCTGTGAAGAAAGAAGCTTTGGTGTTAACTCTCTAGAAACCTGGGTGGTCTCCCATCTCCTTGCTAATGGGAGTACTCTGAACACATACTTCATGCTCTCACCTGACTCTCCAGGGTTTTCATACTTTTAACAGGATATGGTTTTTAACTTGGTTTATAAAAGTGTTAGAACCTTTTATAATGATTTTGTTTTGACCTTTCGCTGTTGCCTTTATTGGAATTGAATTTATTTGTCTATGCTGAAAATTTCTACCACATTTTTAATTTTAATATTTTTATGGCAGCTTTTCCCCTTTTTTTGATTCTAGGAAGGTTCATATTAAGAATCATAATGGGGAATAAGAATCTTAACTCCCTTCAAGTAATGAATAGCAGGGCAGTTCACTAGAGTCTTTAGTGACCTCTGTGTTGGGATCAGAGCAACTGTGATTCCCAGATGTCTCTAAGCACCCCACTTTGCTTTTCTCTGCAAAGAGACATTCTAAATAGAGCTAAGTGGGCAAGGTTCACTGCATCACTTACTTGTGGACAGTGGGAATCTCCACCAGGCACAGAGAGTGAAGGTGCAGTGAATGCTCCCTGGTGTGGGCCCAGGTGTCTTTCTTCCCTCTGCTCTGGGATTCTTGACTGAGCTGTAGTCAGCACTGCATGGGAATCTTCTCCTAAACGCCTGGTGCTGGGCCGGGGGAGCCCAGCACGGGCAGCCCTCTGCTCGTCACTCTGTCTTCTCATGAGTGCACACTGCTGCAGGTCAGTGTGTTGCTATTTCTTCCTGGATCATCATCATAGTTGCCCCCACAGTTATTTACTACCAGAAAAGCCTTGAACCTTGGTATTTACTGAACATATAGTTTCCTTTATATTTCTTCTATTATTGAGCTGATTCATATTAACAGATTTATTTCATCTTTATTATTAACTATCTTTGTTTATGTGGAGAATTTAATCAATTTATTGTTAATTTTGATTTATTTTCATAGTATGTTTTTCATTTTTCAGAAATAAGCTCACTTCCTAAATAAAAGTAAACTAAAATAATTTCTAATAGTGTTATTTTGAAATTATTACTAGAATCACTAAAGATTATTTAGAAATTAGGCAAGGATCTGACATAAAATACACCACAACACAATAATGTTGTGAAATTTTTCATCATACTTTGGAAAAAATACAAAAAGCATATTAAGGTAGAAATTATAAAACACTTAGCAGTGATCCTGGTGCAGCTCCATGAAGGATCTCTAGAATAAGCAGCAGTGTTTTAAGGAGTGTTCCCAGGTTCCATTTCTTCAAAGTGGCACCCCCGTTCCTCTTTCTAATGAGAAGGCAACAGTTACATATCACAGGCCTGGGAGGCAGGGAAGAAGGAAATACCTGATTGTCTCAAAGCATTGACTAGCAATTTCCCCAAGTTTGAACTTTTGGTAGTGACACATCTCACAGGCCCTGTGCTTTGTGCCCCAAGCTGTCCCTCCCTCCCTCCATCCTGACTGCAGACCCAGGAGCTACCTGTCCTGGTTCACAGGCACAGAGAGCTTAAGCTCAGGGCTGGCCCAGGGTAAAATACCCACTGATTTACCAAATATACATGCTCTCTGGGTAGCAGCCACTGTTCTGGACTCTGGAGACAGAATCTGCCCCTGAGGAGGAATATAGATAGTAAGCAAATAAGCTAGTCAATGCCATGTTGGCATGAGGGGCAAAGAGGGAAACAAAAGAATGAACTGGATTAGGGGCAGAGGGAGTTGGGAGGAGTGGAACTACTGTGCATCCAGGGCTGGGAAAAGTCTAAGAAAATGACTGAGAAAAAAAAAAAAAAAAACAGAAAAAACAGTTTTATTGAGACATTGTTAACAAAACAAACTGTACATATTTAGAGTATGCACTGTGATATGTTTTGACATAAATATAAACCCTTGACACCATCGCCAGGATCAAAATAATGAACAGATTCCATCCCCTTACCCAAAGTTGTAAGGAATGACTTCTGGGCAGGACTTTGTGTCAAGTAGCCATGTTAGAAAGAGCACTGCAGGCCTAGAACAGCTTGTGGAACGTCAGGGATGGGCGGGCAGCTTGGGGGCTTCTGGCAGACTATGCGAGTGAAAATGGGATGTGTCTGGGATTGGACCAGGCAGGGCCTTGGAGGCAGAAGGGAGGCAGGTAGAGGAGGGGCAGCAGGTAATGGAGAGGGAGCTCTAGGAAAACTCTGTGACGTTCCTGAGAACCCAGATGAAGCATCTCCACAGCAGAGATTCTTCTTCTGACTCCAATGCAAAGGCAGTGAGGGGTGTTGAGCAAAAGAAGAGCCTGAGTTGATTTGCTTTTTGAGAAAGTCACATGGTTTCTGTGTAGAAAGTGTTGCATAGAGATAAGATGGTCTTGGAGGCAATGAGATGTGGCTGGATGGGGATTTAATTGTCAGAATGGGGACCCATACCGAATTTTCTGACTCTTCAGCCTTCATTCTTACCTGTTTTGCATGCTGCTCAAAATCGTGGGATGCGATGTTGCAGGGTCTGCAGCCCTCTCCCCGGCACATCTGCTACTCATTCTCATCTGTACTGTGCATGCCAGGCAGGCTGTACCTGACACCATACCGTTTATGCTTTCCTATCTCAGAAAGCTCCAGTTTAAGAGAGTTCATCTGTATGTTGATCTAAAACATTCCTTATCATGTCCCTTCTCCCTAGTTTTTTTTTCCCCCCCTCAGAAGCTCCACAGTAGAACTTCTAACTCCTTTCTATAAGTGGCCAACATTTTCAATTCACCTAGACAAAAAAAAAAAAAGCTGCTTTTCTAGAATATAAACTTAAAAACAATAGAAATATAAAAGAAGAATTCTTAGTATTGAGTTTAATACAGTTGTAGGTGTTCATTGTCTATCAAATTGAATAACCCTAGGGTGCGAGGGTGTCATCGTGTGTGTGCCAGTGTCTCCACTTCCTCATCACTTCTGACTCACACAGGTCCTTCACCATTCTGCTAAATGTTCCTTGTGGCATCCTTCAGCTTGTTCATATTGGTCTTAATGTGGAGACCAACCAAATCCAAAGTCAGAATGCCCCTAGGAGGAACAGCAAAGATCCTGCTCTTAGCCATCATCTGTTCATAGGTGATGAGAAGGTTTTGGGCAGCTGTTTGTTTTGCTTGTTTATATGGAGCTTCTTAAGCTCAGTTCTCTTCAGGCTTCTTCCCAAAACTATATTTTATGTATCTAAAACAAAAAGACTGCAGGTGTCTCTATCCAAGTTCATTAGTTCTTTTGCCATTTTTCACTCTAATATAGACACAGTGTGCATACCATGAACACACTTGTCATGTCCTGATGCAGTATGTCTGGCAAGCATTCTGGTTGTCAGTTAGGGCTGATGTGAAAGTGAAGGCTGGACATGGTGGTACAATAGAGACACACGGGAGAGCAGTGATTTTAGACTGGGTTAGGTTAGTGGAGTTTTGAGCACTGATTGAAAGGCAGGAAGCAATGTGTTGTAGAATGAGAAAGGGTATACAGGAGAGAGGTCTGTTCCTGTCTAGCATTCCAAGATAAGACACCTGTGGAGATAGCTTCATCTAGGTTCCCAGCAATGTCCCCAGGCTGCACTTCCTTCAATAACTAAGGGTGAGCAAATAATGACATAATCAATAAATTTGGGGAGATAATTAAATAATATATTGCTCTTTTAAATTGGAACGTACTATCAAGCACACTGGAGTACTTTTATCAACAATCACATTTTCTTACAGAAATTGCTACATGTGAAGCAAGTCATGATCAGAATGTTGTGTTTCTGCGTTTAAAAGCAGAACAGAGAGAGGGAGTTGAATTTCAGAAGCAGTCCTGGGCTGTGCCAGCCTGGGGCGCAGCCTGTGCATCCCCCCGCTGCTCCCTCGCCCCCCCCCGCCCCGTACTTGGCACTGTAGTGCTGGAAATCTCCTCCAGGTGCCTCTTGCTGTGAGTGGATCTGGATCGAAGGCTCTAGTGCTTCATTGATACCTTCTTCCTGTAGCCACCATAGTTCAGTTTCATTTCACAGCTTTTACTCACCAGCACCACCAGCCTGTTGCCCATGGCCCTCATTTTAGTCACTCAGCCCCATTACTGGTCTTCCTGAGCAGAACTTTAACCTGGGACCAGTGGGTTTATCTATGGTGTTCATTATATTGTGTTTCCTTGGCGTGACTCATTGTCTTCCCACTGCATCTTCCTAATAGAGTGTTCTGGATGAGGGACTGAGTTTTGACATTGTTCTGCGTAATAAACAGGAGAGGGTTGCAATCTGTTATTCTTAATAGATTAGTAACTTGAAAATGTCAGTTTGTATAAACATAAAGATATTTATGTAGTAAGTATCTAATTAGTGGATTCCCTAGATGTCTGCTGACAGTTGCTATTTTACCCACAGGATAATTTGATGGGTTTTCATATATGGTAGGAAGGTAGAGCACCACACTGGAAGCATGTTACCAGTAGGGTAGATATTCTAAACTCTCTGAACCTCAGTTTTCTTTTTTACAGAGAATATGATAACAAAATCTTCAAGGTTTGGTAAAGTCATACCTGTAAACTCTGTTTACTTCTGATAAGAGAACTTTGAGAGGAAAATGTTCATTTTTTCTATGCGAGTTTAGAATATCTTTTCCACCTTTTTTTCCCTGGCCTGTGTAAAAAGGGGCACATCTTTCAAGACAAGGTCAAGCATCGTCTGTTTTTAAGCCTTCCATGAACCTTCCAAATAATACTGTCAGGGTCTCCCTGTTTTGGAGTACCATCCTGCATGTTTCACTTAGTTATAAAACTGAACATGAATAACTAAGACTCCTCTTGAGTACTCTGTTCATTTGAGTATTATTAAGGCCCTCGAGACATGGGAGAGGCTGGTGTAAGAGCTTAGGATGAGGCCAAGGGAAAGATCAGCACTGTGGGCATGAAGGAGGGTTGTCATTGTTGATCCAGCATGGGTAAACATGCTGTGGGGCAGGAAAGTCCAACAAAAAGGAACACATAAGCAAGCAGATGAGTTGAAGATAACAGCAAGTTTTCTGGAAGCTGGAGACAGGTATGGGTAGGAGTTCAGAGAGATGTCTGTGAGTTGACTCGGAAAACCTTCCTGAGGAGGCAGCATCTGAGCCACATTGAGCCTGATGAGGAGACAACAGTGCAGAGACCTGGAACAGGAGCTCTCTAGGCCACAGAATATGCTGCAGGTTTCAGACGTGAGCAGGGTTGGCCTCTTTGATTTATCTGTGCATCCCTGGTGCCTTGCTAGAAGCTTCCTATAAACACTGCACAAAAGGACTGAGTGAATAGAACAACAGCAAGCCAGAAGGCTTTGGCATGTGACAGTAGTGCCTGAATTCCAGACTCTAGTTTAGGTGTGTGTGTGTCTTCATTCTCTTGAACGGAGAGTAACATGGTGTGAAACTTCAGGGAGGAGGTGACCCCATCTGCACAGTAAGCTTCTTTCAGTAATTGCTGGTTGACGGCTGGCACAGTGGACAGTGGTATGACTTTCTCTTACTAAGCATCTATATCCTATGCATCAGGAATCATTCATATCTTGGTAGAAAGCAGGGCAGAAGCTTGCTAATACATGGAAGATCCCCCTGCTATTATTGCTGATGTGCCATCTTCAGGGACTAAATCATTTCCCTGAATATCCCAAACTGTAAATATCTTTTCCACAGTCCAAAATAATACATAATACAATGTCCTTTAGCACACTTTTAATATAATATCTACCAGATGCTATGTAAGTTCCAGGGAGCAGCAACCCAATCATCTTCTCCAGCAGTGAAGACTCAGGGGACACAACAGTTCCTGATACACTCAAGGTGTGTTATAGGTGTCTCCTATGGGAATGGTTGAACATATGCCCTTAGATAACTAACACTTCATCCTCTCTTGCACCATTAGCTTCGCCATGCTTACTCTTGAACACCTTCCTTCTCAGGCCTGGGCATTTGCACATGTCCCTCCCCCACCACTGGGAAGCCAAGCCTACCTGATCCCAAGGCCAGTCTGGAGCCCTTCTCAGTTCCCACTGTGCTTGTGTTTACCCATTTCAGCTCTCTGTTGAAATTGCCCATTTAGCTGTGCATCTCTGGACGATAAACTCTTTGAGAGCCAGCTGCTTGGTGGAGATGTTCGTTGAATAAATTAAGAAGTTAGGGCATGAACAGCACAAGTGCTTGTATTCCAAGCTGGAAATTGTTGATCACAGACTACTTGTCATGAAAGGTACTCGTCGCTCTTTGTGCAATAGGGCTCACTTTCCCGGACTGTGAGTGCAGTCTGTATTCTTATAGTCACTGCCCATGGCCAGAGTCCTCTTCTCTCTCCCTCTGTCTTTGTAGAATATACTATCCTTATTCAACTTCAGTCTTTCAGCTCCATAGAGTGACCTTTTTCCTTCTTCTGTCTTTTTTTTTTTTTTGTATTTTAAATGATAACAGTTCAACATTTATTTTCCTCACTAGTAGCACATTTGTTCAGAGTTTTCTACTTTAAAACTATCTTCATACACTTTTACTCAATCCGAATCACAACTCTATGGGGAACAAGTACATATCTTTTACTCATTTAACTCATGAAAAATCACATACATATTTAATGGAGTTAGAAACATCTTGAATTTGCCATTGAAGAAACTGAATTATGAATAGAATAAATGTGACTCACTGCCCCAAAGGCTGGATCAGACCACGCAGCTGTCATTACTCAGACAAGTCCAACAAAACCTGGATTATTTGGGTCTGTATTTCATCCAGGAAATTGTATCAATCGTTTCCTTCACTTTTTTTTTATTTTATTGTATTTTTTTCTTTTTCAAAAAATTTTTTATTTGTTCTTTTTAGTTATACATGACAGTAGATCGTATTTTGACATATATACATGGAGTATAACTTCCCATTTTTGTAGTTGTACATGACGTGGAGTTAACACGTCATGTATTTATATATGAACATAGGAAAGTTATGTCTGATTCATTCTACTGTCTTTTCTATTCCCATCCCCCTTCCCTTCCCTTCTTTTTTTTTTTTATTGTTTGTTCAAAACATTACAAAGCTCATGACATATCATCTTCCATACATTTGATTCAAATGGGTCATGAACTCCCATTTTTACCCCAAATACAAGTTGCAGAATCACATCGGTTACACATCCACATTTTTACACATTTTTACATAATACCATATTAATGACTGTTGTATTCTGCTACCCTTCCTATCCCCCACTATCCCCCCTCCCCTTCCCTCTCATCTTCCCTCTCTACCCCATCTGCTGTTGTTTAATTCTCTCCCTTGTTTTTTGTTTTTTTTTTTCCCTTTCCCCTCACAAACTCTTATATGAAATTCTGTGTAACATTGAGGGTCTCCTTCCATTTCCATACAGTTTCCCTTCTCTCTCCCTCTCTCCCACCCCACTCGTCTCTGTTAAATGTTAATCTTTTCCTCATGCTCTTCTTCCCTGTTCTGATATTAGTTGCTCTCTTTATATCAAAGAAGACATTTGGCATTTGTTTTTTTAAGGATTGGCTAGCTTCACTTAGCATTATCTGCTCTAATGCCATCCATTTCCCTGCAAAATCCATGATTTTGTCGTTTTTTAGTGCTGCGTAATACTCCATTGTGTATAGATGCCACAGTTTTTTAATCCATTCATCTATTGAAGGGCATCTAGGTTGATTCCGAAGTCTAGCTATTGTGAATTGTGCTGCTATGATCATTGATGTGGCAGTATCCCTGTACTACGCTCTTTTAAGGTCTTCAGGGAATAGACCCAGAAGGGCGATAGCTGGGTCAAATGGTGGATCCATTCCCAGCTTTCCCAGGAATCTCCATACTGCTTTCCATATTGGCTGCACCATTTTGCAGTCCCACCAGCAGTGTACAAGTGTACCCTTTTCCCCACATCCTCGCCAACACTTATTGTTACTTGACTTCATAATGGCTGCCAATCTTACTGGAGTGAGATGGTATCTTAGGGTGGTTTTGATTTGCATTTCTCTGACTGCTAGAGATGGTGAGCATTTTTTCATGTACTTGTTGATTGATTGTGTGTCCTCCTCTGAGAAGTGTCTGTTCAGGTCCTTGGCCCATTTGTTGATTGGGTTATTTGTTATCTTATTGTTTAATTTTTTGAGTTCTTTGTATACTCTGGATATTAGGGCTCTATCTGAAGTGTGAGGAGTAAAAATTTGTTCCCAGGATGTAGGTTCCCTGTTTACCTCTCTTATTGTTTCTCTTGCTGAGAAAAAACTTTTTAGTTTAAGTAAGTCCCATTTGTTCATTCTTGTATTTAACTCTTGGGCTATGGGCGTCCTATTAAGGAATTTGGAGCCCGACCCCACAATATGTAGATCGGAGCCAACTTTTTCTTCTATCAGGTGCAGGGTCTCTGGTTTGATATCAAGCTCCTTGATCCATTTTGAATTAACTTTTGTGCATGGCGAGAGAAAGGGGTTCAGCTTCATTTTATTGCATATGGATTTCCAGTTTTCCCAGCACCATTTGTTGAAGATGCTATCCTTTCTCCATTGCATGCTTTTAGCGCCTTTATCAAATATAAGAAAGTTGTAATTTTGAGGATTGGTCTCTGTGTCCTCTATTCTGTACCATTGGTCCACCTGCCTGTTTTGGTACCAGTACCGTGCTGTTTTTGTTACTATTGCTCTGTAATGTAGTTTGAAATCTGGTATCGCTATACCTCCAGATTCACACTTCCTGCTTAGAATTGCTTTTGCTATTCTGGGTCTTTTGTTTTTCCATATGAATTTCATGATAGCTTTATCTGTTTCTACAAGAAATGCCATTGGGATTTTGATTGGCATCGCATTAAACCTGTAGAGAACTTTGGGTAATATCGCCATTTTGATGATGTTAGTTCTGCCTTTCCATGAACAGGGTACATTTTTCCATCTTCTGAGATCTTCTTCTATTTCTCTCTTTAGGGTTCTGTAGTTTTCATTGTATAAATCTTTCACCTCTTTTGTTAGGTTGATTCCCAAGTATCTTATTTTCTTTGAGGATATTGTGAATGGGGTGGTTTTCCTCATTTCCATTTCAGAAGTTTTGTTGCTGATATACAGGAATGCCTTTGATTTATGCGTGTTGATTTTATATCCTGCCACTTTGCTGAATTCATTTATTAGTTCTAGTAGTTTTTTTGTAGACCCTTTTGGGTCTTCTAGGTATAGGATCATATCGTCCGCAAATAGTGATATTTTAAGTTCTTCTTTTCCTATTTTTATGCCTTTAATTTCTTTTGTCTGTCTAATTGCTCTGGCTAGTATTTCAAGGACTAAATTAAGTAGAAGTGGTGAGAGAGGGCATCCCTGTCTTGTTCCAGATTTTAGCGGGAATGCCTTCAGTTTTTCTCCATTTAGGATGATGCTAGCCTGAGGCTTAGCATATATAGCTTTTACAATGTTGAGGTAAGTTCCTGTTATCCCCAGTTTTTCTAGTGTTTTGAACATAAAAGGAAGCTGTACTTTGTCGAATGCTTTCTCTGCATCTATCGAGACGATCATATGGTTCTTATCTTTAAGTCTATTGATGTGGTGAATAATATTTATTGATTTCCGTATATTGAACCAACCTTGCATCCCAGGGATGAATCCTACTTGATCATGGTGTACAATTTTTTTGATATGCTTTTGTATTCGATTTGCCAGGATTTTATTGAGGATTTTTGCATCTATGTTCATTAGAGATATTGGTCTGTAGTTTTCTTTCTTTGAAGTGTCTTCTGTCTTAATAGAGGATTTCCAGACTTTGCAACAAACCACTGGGGGATATGCATTACTTTAGAATATCAAGTTAATTGAAAGAAATACTAAAATAGAGTATGATTCAGTTTGCAAAACTGCCTCACTTTCCAGCATTTTAGAATACTACTATGCAGTTCACTACACTCCTTATTTGGTTTTTCACTTTTTTTGGTAACAAGGATAGAATGAAAGCCATGCCATACTTTCCCACATGGTAATCCACTTAGACTAGGGAAGCGCTTTGCTCATTGACATAACCCATCATAGCTGCACTCACTTGGTAGGATGCTCTGAGTTTGCTCGACAAAACTTACTCACCTCTCCACATGTCTCTAGTTCTTCTGCCTTTGATATTTCTTGGTCACACCTCTATATAATTGTAGAAACTGCTCAGATTTTTTTTTTTTTTTTTTTTGTACTGGGAATTGAAGCCAGGGGTGCTTGACCACTGAGCCACATCCTCAGCCAGTGTGTGTGTGTGTGTGTGTGTGTGTGTGGTTTTTTTTAGAGAAAGAGTCTCGCTAACTCTCAATCCTGCCTCAGCCACCTGAGCTGCTGGGATTACAGGTGTGTGCCACTGTACCTGGCTTCAGATTATTTTTAATAGGATTTTTTTACATATTGGAAAAAATTTTAAAGTATTCTCAGTTTTTTGCATTGTAATAGGCCCAAATTTTATAGAAAAAAAATTTTTGCAGCAATCTTAAAATTTGTTGAGAAGAGTAAATGTTAATTGATAGTATTGCATAGGGCTCCGAGGTCTCTTTCTGCCTATATCCACATGATTCACATAACTTCAGAGAGAACCTCTTTATTTGAGGTCTTGATGTATTATGTACATAGTGCTATTATTTTTTTAAAGAAAGGAAGGCTAGTTGTTTAATCATTTTCAAAATTTGGGTGAAGGACATTAAAAATTCAAAATTTTACACTTTGTTGTCAGTAGCCTTATTAGCATAAGTATTGTTAGCTCCTTTGTTTAAATGATATATTTTTGTTTTACCACTTACAAGTTGCCTCTCTTTGCTGGCAGTGAATTATAGCAGACAGGTATGTTTTCCTCTTGTCTTGTCTCTGTGGTTAGTACTGTCAGTTTCTTCCCTTTCTGTTTCCACAGAGTGTATCCCAAGCAGGTTCATGGATGGAGGAGGCCATTCTTGGACCTGCCTCTGCGTGTATGCTCACCTTCAGCCTTACTCAACAAGCAAGTCCACCAACTAGACCACCAACTCATTTCACTAAGGGGAATAAGATACAAATCATGAAGTGCTTGGGGTACTTTTTCTCAGAGTGGACAGTAATAGGATTAGAACTCAGATTCCTATATCCACATTCTTATTCTGATACTACCGCAGATCCTTTTTTGAGATCCAGCCTAGGTAATCTCTTGCCTTATATTTTATCATCTTTGTGGGACTGTTTTGTTTGCATGTTTTTTTTGTGGGTTTTTTAAAATTATTTTATTTTGTTTTACTTTGCTTTGCTTGGTCCTAATCCTGTCTATGCTCAGATTATCCAGCAGTGGTAACAGGTGTTTTGAGGGCAAGTCATCGGCATCAGTGTGCTTCTTAGTGTAGTTTTCATGTGATTTGTTTTAGATATTACTGTTTACTTACATGCCTTATCGCAGTGTGCCCACATTCAGTTCACCAGGGTGAGATACAGAAACCTCACTTCCATTTAAGTCCTTTAGCTCCACACTTCTGAATTTCATTGATTTCATTGTGACTTTGTTTCATTCACCAAAACTCAGGAGAGAGAGGGACAATGGCAGCATTTTTCTGCTGTGTAGCTCCTTTTCCCTCCCAATGACACAAGATTCTTTGTTTTCTCACTCCCTTTCTGTTTTTAAGAACTTCCTTTAGCAAAAAAAATTATAGTAGGGCTGCTAGCAATAACCTTTTAATATTAAGAACATTTTTATTTCCTCTTCATTCCTGAAAGATGGTTTCTCCAGAGAGAAAATCCTCAGCTCACAGTTCTTTTGTTGCAGCAGTGGAGATAAGCACCATGCCTCTTTCCCGCCTTCATGGCTTCCGGTGAGAAATCTGCTTTGGTTTGAATTGGTGTCCCAGGCAAGGAATGTATCATTCCTTTCTGGCTGACTTCAAGGTTTTTCTTTGTCCTTAATTTTCCAAAATTTAATTACATTGTGTCTTCACATGGATTTCTTGAGTTTTCCCTTTCCAGGCTCACTCAGATTCTTGATCTATAGAGATATTTTATCAAACTGAGGGCATTTGCAGACTTTATTCTGTAGATGTTTTTTCAATCTCTCTTTCTTATTTTATTCTGGCACTCCCCTGGATGTGACAGGTGAGGCTGTGTTACTGTCCCATTGGTCCCTCAGACTCTCTTCATGTTTCTCCAGCCTACTTCTTCTTGGTCTTCAATGAGAGAGTTATTTGTTCTTTCCCCAAGTTCACCCATGGTGTCCTCTTTCATTGCCACCCTATTACTGAGCCCAGCCAATGAATTTTGATTTTTTTATTGTATTTTTCAAGTTTTTAATTTCCATTTGCTTATTTTTTGTAACTTTGTTTATTTGCTGAGATTTACTAATTTTTCGTTTCTTTCAAGAAAAATTTATAACATGATGAAAGCATTTCTATGATCCTTAATTTTAAATGCTTGTCAGATTATTCCAGAATCTGATTCATGTTAATCTAGCATCTGACAATTGTCTTTTCTCATTCCATTGTGATTTCCTTGGCTAATGGTATGATAGGTGATTTTTTAAAATGATTTTATTAGTGCATCAGAGTTATACATAATAGTGAGACATATTTTGACATATTCATAACTGCATAGAGCATAATCTGCTTCATTCCAACCCCCAGTCCTCCTTTCTCTCCCCACCTCCCTCCCCTGATGGTGATTTTTAATGGTATGCAGGACATGTTTTCTGTCACTTTAAGAGACTCTTAAAGTGTTGTCTATCACTTTAAGAGACTCTTTGATTTTCATGAGATCCCCCTACCAACCTTTTTATTTCCTTTTTCCTCTCTGATTTCCACATAGGAGAGAAAGCACACAAACCCTGATCTTCAGAGTTCAACCTATTTGGTTAACATAATCATCTGTAGTTTCATCCATTTTCCAGCAAATGACATAATTTCATTCTTTATAACTGAATAAAACTCCATTTTGTATGGGTGGGGGGAATATGAATATATATATCAAACACATACATATCACATTTTCTTTATCCATTCATCCATTTATGAACATTTAGGCTGATTCCATAGTTTGGCTGTTGTGAATTATTCTACTATAAACATGTGTATGCCTGTATCATTATAGTATGATAACTAATTCTTTAGCATAAATATCAAGGAGTGGTGTAGCTAGATCATATGGTTGTTCTATGCCTAGTCTTTTGAGGAACCACCATACTGATTTCCATAGTGGTTGTACTAATTTATAATCCCACTGACAGTATCAAAGTATTCCTTTTTCTTTGTACTCTCTCCAGCGTTCATTGTTTTTTGTATTCTTGATGAATGCTATTCCTACTGATATGAGATGAAATCTTAGTGTAGTTTTGATTTGCATTTTTCTAATTGATGAAAAAATGTTGGACATTTTTTCATATAGTTGCAGTCCTCTTATTCTTGACAAAAGTGGGAAAAATATACAATAGAGAAAACACCACCTTTTTACAAATCGTGCTGGGAAAACTAGTTATCCACATGTAGATGAATGAGATGCTTAAAAGCTTCAGCAAAGCAAAAGAAACAAGAATGTGAAGAGAGAAATTGGAGGAAATCTTCACTAGCTACTCTTCTTACAGAGGATTAATATCTAGAATATATAAATAAGTCAAAAAACATACTACCAAAAAACAAATAACCCAGCTAATAAATGGGCAAATGAATTAAACAGATACTTCTCAATGGAAGAAATACAGATGGGCCATATTTTTTTTAAATCCTCCTTGCATTTTGGTTGGTTGGTACTTTTGTAATTATTTTTATAATTATTGTAATCATTGATGTTTTGGCTATAGTCTGCCAATTTATATTTTGTTTCTGTTTATTCTGTTTTTCATTTCTCTGTGTTTTTTTTTTACCTAATTCACTTGATTTACTTGAACATTTTTAAAATTCAGTTTTGGTTTTTGAGTGTATAACCTTATATTGGTTTTTTTTTCAGTGATTTTTCCAGGGATTATATATACCAAACTTATTACACTCAGTTGATGTCAGTGTTTTATCAGTTTGCATGAAATATAGTAACTACCTCCATTTACTGTCCTTTCCAGCCCTCATTGATAATATTTCTAACTACATGCATTGAGAACCACATTACACAATGTTACATTTTTTGCTTTAGGCATCAAACATAATTTGAAGAACTGGAGAGAAAACTGTGTCTTGTACACACTAAAAGGATACGCACATAGGATACTGTGTATCCTGTGAAGTAGCTGATTTGCCTTGGTCCTTTTTCAGTCACCTTTTCATTGCTGAAAATACATGGAATAATGGCCGGTTTCCTGGGTATTTGTTGATATCCGTCAGTGTTGACTACTAGTACTTAGCCATATGCTGATTTCCATGAAAGCATCTCTTTTAGAGACAGCTAATCAGTTCAATGACTTATTATCCATCTGTACCTCTCTAGTTTTGTAATATTTACTAGATAATTATAATATCCTAAAAGTAACAGTAATAAAGGAAGTAAATATGATGTATTAGTTTGTTAGGACTGCCCTAACACAGTTCCACAAACTGAAGGGATTTGATGACAGGAATGTATTGTCTCCCAGATCTAGAGGCCAGAGGTCTTAGATCAAGATGTTGGTTGGGCCACACTCCCTCTAGAGTCTGTACTAAAGGAACTATTTTTGGCCTCTTTGCTAGCTTCTGGTAGCCCCTCGACTGTAGTAGTATAATTCTAGTCTTCATGTGACATTCTTGTGTGTGTCTGACCAAATTTTCCCTTTCATAAGCACTACAGTCATATTAAATCAGGGGACCACCTTCCTCCAGTATGACCTCATTTAAATTAATTACATCCATAGTGGTTCTGTTTCCAAATAAGGTCACACATACTGAAGGGCCAAGAATGAGAGGTTTTCATGAATTTTTGAGAGACCTGTTTCAACTCATAATACATGGCAATTGGATTAATTTATCATAGTTTAAGTAAATCCTCAGGTATAAATTCTGGTAGCCGCTGTGAAAGAACTTTGTAAACTCTAAGTAAATGTACAAATGTAAGGTGGGGATTAGCTCTCCACACTTCAGATCCTGTGTGTCTTATGAAGTAGCTGATTTGCCTTGGTCCTTGTTTCAGTCACCTTTTCATTGCTGTGCCCACAGTACAAGAACTTAGAAGAAGGAAAGTTTATTTAGGCTTATGGTTTCAGAGGTCTCAGTCCGTAGAAGGACAGTTCCATTGCTGGGGGCCAAGATTGAGGGAGGAGCCCACGGGAGAAAAGCAGCTCAGCTCATGGCCAAGACAGAAGGAAGAGATAGAGAAAGGGAAGGGGCCACTCTTTATTTATGCGAAGTTGCACCCTTCCAGGACATACCCTCAGTTACCCTCCAATTACAGTACCACCCAGTTGGTCCATTCAAAGTAGGATGGCATGATCAGGTCAAAGGATCCTGGTCTAATAATTTTACCTCTGAACATTCCTGTGGTAATGCAGGAGCTTTAGGGTTCATCTTACATCCAAACCATAGCAGTACTGTTGTATCAACATCTGACTACACAGTTCTGCCTCTGTGATTTGCTGCCATGTGAAGAGTTACCTTGCAGTTTTTCAGTCATGTCTTTATAGTAAGTGTCAGTATTTCATCCTTTAGTCTTGAGAAATCTTGATACCCATATAAATCTTAATAAGGAATTAAATGAAAACGAGAGAGATCTTCAGTATAATGGCATTGTCATAGATTAACTCACTATTTGTTGATGATGGTTCTAATGACATCTCACTTTTTTCCTAAGCACCAAATTACCCTAGGAACCTTGTTCAAACATGCTTAGTTTGAAAGTTACTTACTTTGAAGTGTTAGAATTTACTGAAGCTGTATGTACGCCTTTCGGTAACATTCACTGGAACTTACATAGTGAAAATTACCAAAAACAAAATAGATTGTTTCTTTTATTTTAAAGAATTTGTGATGCCCTATAAGGAATTTGTGGGGTAGAGCACAGGGGATGCTAATCTAGGACAGAGATGGTTCTTCGTGCAATAATATTTGTTGTTTCTGATATTATCTCTTCAAGTATAGGGTAAGTCATCATGGCCTTAATTCCCAAGGGGTATCCTATGAATGTTCTAAATAGAGTGAAATTGTGAGCACTGGAGAAGGCTTTTTTCTGCTTGCCTACTAATTTGTTCTGTGTTTGGGAAGATGAGAATGAGAAACAGTTTTAAATGAAAGTATTAATAAAATCTTAGATGATACCGATGTGCTGATTTTTATGCCCAGTGTATAGACCTGCCAGCAGAGTCTAGGACTGTGTCCATTAATACATACTTACATATGCAGGATTTTGTCTTAATATGCTCAGTTCTTATTTATGTAAAGTATAATTCTGAATCCATTTGAGTAATGTACATTTAGCATAAGCAGAGTGGTAGGCTGGCATTATTAAAATGCATAGAGCTGACATCCTGGGCTTCTACTGAAATATGCTTTTAATTGAAGCAGAATTATGGCTATATATTATCCACACGAGTCTGATTATATCACAGCATTGGCTTGTATAGCACTCTTTCCTCTTTGAGAGCTATAAGTAGCCCATGTGTTGTGGTTAAGTGTTTAAATATTCTATGGTATGTATATCTGAATTGTTTAATAAAGTGTTATCTAAACATATGTTATCTTGTGGAAGATGCATCTTGTAGCCAAATAGCTTTGAAAAGAATTTGTCAGTGATAATTGTATTTATCAATGATTGAAGGTCATTCATAAAGACATGCAGTAATAGAAGCTCTATTTCTGTTTGATCTTTTGGAATAAAAAATGGCAGGAATAAAAGTAACATTCACTGACTGTACTTTTTGTTTACTTTTCTAATTTCATTAAATTATAATTTATACTTTACATAATAAGTTTAGGGGAAGATAGTTTATAGATACCACCATTTATCAGTATATTAAATGTGAATGTTAACAAATAGGAGCCCAAAGTGATCAACAATAATGCGTAGACTAATGAAACCTTCATTTTCTAATTTCAGCCTGCAAAAGAAGGTCTTTGAGGGCATGATAGGGTGATAATAGACAGTATCCATTTTCATAAGTAAGGTTGGGACAAGAAGCATTGCCTGATACTAAAGCATTTGGAAGTTCTGGGTAAGGTTTTCTTTTTGCCATATGCTCTTGTGTTCAAAGATAAGCTAGAGGAGATGATGGAAAGGTTTCTCCTCGTGGCAATTTATTGGCTCCTATTCAGCTACCTTAGGAGCTTTCTTTTTATTTATGTATTTTAATTAACAAACACATAAAATATTTCCTATGTAAGTATATAATATGTTCCTAGTCACGCCAGCATATGCCGTTTTTATGAAGTAGACACTACTGAATTCTATGTGTTTCAGGTCTATTTGTGTAGAAGTAGAGTGGCTCATGTTCTCATTCCAGACTGACCCCCAGTGTCATGGAGCCCTCTTACGCTCAGGACTAACCAGGTTTTTCTCATCAGTAAATAGTGTGCTTGTTCTGCCACGTTTGGATCTTCTTTTCAAAGGGATGAGTCTGTGTGGTACTTTGCCCTTCTTACACTTTCCTCTGTTTAATGATACTATATGTAGCCACAGTGTTTGCTTACATTAAGTTCCTTTATTCTGCAGGATGAGAATTCCTCTACAGGTCCAGCCCTACAGGTTGATTACAGACCTGCGACCTGTAATTCAATAGACCATTGCCCTTTTTACAAAGTCCAGATTTCCTGTGCTGTCAGAGCAATTGGCACAAAGACCAAAAGCTTTTGGAACTAAACAAACAATGAGAAAAGCATTCAGAACTGCCAGTAACCCTTCACAGGTATTTTAACATCCCTTGAATGCAAGGCATCAGTTGTTAAAGAGTATGCAGAGAATGAAATCTGACATTCTGTCTTGCCATGTTGTCTGCCTCTGAGGTGCGAAGAGCACTTGGGAGCACTATGTGGTGCCCAAGCGGTCCTAGACCGCCACTCCTGCATCCTGTCAAATGTGCATGTCATGTGGGCTTCTGACATGAAGTATCACATTATGTAAAGTTGGTGGATAAAATTAATTGGGGAATTTTCCCCTGGTCTATGAAGGAAACATCTTGACTGACAAGTTCAAGCCCTTGAACTATTTGGAAGAAGCTTAAATGCTAACAGGATGCTATTCCTGAGGAGCAGTGCAGGCTGGACAGGTAGAAAACAAAAAGGTTATGTTCTATGGCACAGAACTCTAGTTAAACAATTGATGTTTTGTTTAAAACCCTGTGTTTATGGGTTTTCAGTGTGACTTGTTTGCCTTTTGGTTGCATTTGACCACTTTGCTGATGGTCTGGGTAATGCCTGCAGTAGCCATTCATATGTTTCAAATCAAATAAGAGACATCTGCCAGTTCCCATCAAGCAACTTGCATCAGTCCAGATCAGATTTAGCTAGCTCCTTCCCCTTATTTCAGCAATCACATGGACAGATGTTAAGACCAGCCAAGAACAGAAGGGTTGGGGGTGCCAGCCACACAGTCCAGCTTAGTCAGATATTCCTAGCACCTTCATGAGGACAGACCCCTGAGGAGTACAGGTTGAAGACTCCTCGCTGTATATTCTTCTCCTGTGTTTCAGCAGCTCTTGTTGGGTATCTCAAAGACATTTTCTCATAAGAAATGGCTCATTTAAGCCCTCCCCTGAGTCAATATCTAAAGAGCTACTCATAAAGACTTGGAGAAAGAGACAGTAAGGTGTGAGGTTGTTTAGGCCTGCTAGCATTGCTCCAGCACTTGAGAGATCAGTTGTCGTCCCTTATCCTAGGGGTCACATTCCAGTGGACACCTAGAAATGTTTTTACCAGGTCTGTGATATCAGTGATTCAAGAGGCTAACACAGGAAGATCTCAAGTTCTGGACCAGCCTCCACAATTTAGCAAGGCCCAGCCCCAAAATAAAAGAGAGGCTGGAGATGTAGCTTAGTGGCAAGAGTTCCTGTGGGTTCAATCCCCAGCACCAGAAAACAGTATGTACCACTCTGACTAGGAGTAAATTACTATTTTAATTGCATTTTCTAATGACTACTGAATCTTAGGATCTTTTAATATAATTCACTGGAATTTTGGATTTGATTCTTTATATCTTTCCTCATTTTTATTTTTTTTCTTTTCATGTGAATTTTCAGGTTTTGCTTATTATAAATTTTATATTATGCAGTCAATTATATCCAAGATTTACATATATTCAAGATTTATCTGTTTTTTTATTAATTGTACTTATGACATCTTTTGCCTTACAGAATGTTTTTCATTTTTTGTCAAATCATGTTGTATAAGTGAAGTTCTCAGGGGAGAAGAGCCAGTAAGGCTTCACAGATGTGGTGAACAGAGTGGGAAGTGGGCTGGTTAAAAGGGGGCATGGCATGTTCCATAAAATAAGGTGAGGGAGCACTTGGACAACTTCACAGGTTGTCCTCAGCTCGGTAGAGAGCACTGGCTCAGGTGGCCCTTTGTGTACAATGAATGACCTGGGCTCCAACAAAGCCAGCATTAAGGAGTTGCCTGGAGAAATAGAGGAAGAGCATGCACAGGTCTGTATTTTGGAATGATAATGCTGCTGTGGTGGAGAAAGATTCATAAAGTTGAAAATTTAGGCAGGCTTGCTTCAGTGATGGGAATCCCTGAAGTGATGGGAATCAAAACAGACCCGTGAGCCTTTCTAGTGGCTAAGTGGCAGCGCCCTCCGAATGGAGCGTGAGGAAGGAAGCTAGAAGTGACTGCATATGTATAGGGTGATGGTAGGACATTGAGGCCATTTAATAAAGGATATGTAGGAATCTTAGATTGGGGCAGGATAACAGGGACACAGTTTCAGTTTAAAACACAGAAAGTTTCTAATAAAGATAGAACATCCAGCTGGAGATATCTAGCAGTCACCTGAAAGCTAAAAACTGAATGTGAAAAATAGGTAGGAGTGAAGATATAAATTTAAGAGCTATGCACATAGAAATGGTAGTTGAAGTTGTTAAAAGGGAATAAATTAACCTGAGGGCTGAGTATGCAATTTAAGGACTCTAAGATCAAAACTGGGATACTGGCATCACTCTGAGTGCCAGCAAAACCACAAGAACAATGAAGAGGAGAGATGAGGTATGAGGGTGATGAGGGAGACCCACATAGGCTGACACAGAGCTCAGAAGGAGCTGGAGCAGTGCTTTGGGTACAGGGAAGACTTCTCCACAGCACTGCCTGTGGGCTCTCTCTACGGACTCTTTCTCTGAAGGGAGATTTGGAGCAAGTGAAGCCAAGTGTGGGGTTGCTGTTGAGACACACACCTGTGATGAGCTTACTCAGTAACAGTGGGTCTACAGCCCTTAAAAATTGTCTGCTCAGCATAAGATAAACATTAAAAAATGTGGTTACTAGAATTTAAAATTAACCTTACAATCTGGATATATAGGACATATATATAAAAGAACTATATTTTGAATTTATAAAAGAATTTACATCATACAAGATGCTATGAGAAACCTGAAGATCAATAAATGGAAAAGGGACATAATGGAAAGATTTATAAAGAAAAACTGAAATACATCATGGAATAATGACCAATCTTAGGAGTAGTTAGAGAAGTGTAAAATAAAACAACTAATACCTTTTCTATGAAATAGTCTATTCAGAACACACCTACATACTTGTGATGGAAGTTTTCTCAAAAATTGGACTTTTGAGACTATAAAAGAGACTAATCTATCTTAAAATTAACCCCATGGTTTTTACTTGATTTCTTTCAGTCCTTGGTTTCTTTATCCATTCATCTGTTGAAGGGCATCTAGGTTAGTTCCATAGTCTAGCTATTGTGAATTGAGCTGCTATAAACTTTGATGTGGCTGCATCGCTGTAGTATGCTGATTTTAAGTCCCCAAAGGAAGCATTTGATGCACCATATTGACATAGCACTACTGTTAAATTAAGAATTGTCACTGAAATAAAGTTTAAATGCCCCAAAGAACCTACTTAGTGATAATATTGTTTCTTGGGCAGCACTAGTCTAAAACTATTTGTTCACAGATTATTAATGTAATTTATGAAAATGGAGTAAAACCAACCCCTTCATTGCATAGTAGCCCCTATCCATGAACACCATCTGTTTTATCATTTTCATTCTATGCCACAATTTTACTTCAGGCTGCTGTCTAGCAAATACAGTGTGGTTCTGGAAGCATGTCTAGGTTTTCTCTCTCAAAATAAGAAACCTACTAAAATAGTTAGTTTGAATTGTCAACTTGATTGGGTTAAGGTAGATGGCAGAGCTTAAGGGTGTGTCTGAGAATGATTGACATGTGGGATGGCGAACTGAAGTGGAGGCCCTAAGTGCCCCTAAGTGTGGGCAGCACCATCCAATAGATTGGAAGCTTAGATGGAATAAAAGTTGGAAGAACAAGAAAGAAGCAGCAGATGCAAGCTGGATTCTTCTCAAATGGGTTCTTGATTACTCCTGGGATTGCCTAAGGATATCAGATCCTGAACCCTTCACTCTTCCAAAGTGAACTCTGCCAGTGGTTCTCCAGGGAGTTTCCAGAAGCCTTTGGTCCGGGATTGAGGTAGCATCATTGATCTCTCTTGTTCTGAAGCTTCAGTTTCTTGGGCTATGCAGCTACTGGTTCCTCCAGTGCTCTAGCCTACAGACAGCCACTGTGGACTGTGCAGCTCCTAGTTGTGTAAGCCAATCTAATAAATCCCCTTTTTATAATCATACATCCTCTTGGTTCTGTTCCTATAGAAAACCCTGACTAATACACATACCATCATATTTTGTTACAGTAGATATAGAAAGTTGCCACTAAATTCATATTTTCCTTAGTTCTTAAAACTATAGATTTAGATATACACTCAAGATATTTTTGAAGAAGTAGGAGAGTGAAATATATGTCATGTCCTTATGTTGTAGATCAAAGTCATGTGTATTTTTCTACTTTTTCATAGTTAGTAAATTCCCAAGTAAAAGAAAAGGGAAAAAGAAGTGATATTTTAAAATAGTGTTGTGTTGATCTTTGTTCTGTACTATTCAACAGGCTGATATGTATGAACATCACATTTTAATATGTGATATCAGATCTAGTATTGTTTTTTTTAAATAGTAAGCCTAGTACCCTTTATGTAAAGGAATATTTGAACTTTTAAAAATATTTACTATTTTAGATGGCAAATATTTTGACCAAATACAATATATTTGTTTCAGTGACAGAGTAAATACTCCAGGTGATAAAGCACCACCAATACACTACAATGCATACTCCTAAAACACATTTAGCATTGGAAAGGTGTTACTGCTTAGAAAACAGGTGATTTTTTTTTCAGACTCTTAATCTACACAAAGATAAGTCCAAAGGTGTTAAGATCACATTGATTTTTAAGCTCCTTTGATAGATGATAACATCATCAGTGTCTGTCAAATTTATTATGGCTACATGAAGAGAATGATGGAATCATTATTATGGATTTCACTATATTACAAACCCAGGGTGTATGCGGAAACTGTGAGCTCCTTGTAGGGCTCTGTGTCCATCGCTCAATGAGAGTGTGTGTTGGGAAGATAGCCACATTGGCAGGAACATCACACAGCCTTTTCCCTATTATTCATGCCCTGTTTAAGCAATATGAGAATGTCTTCTCTCTGTGACAAAAATGAAATTCTTGAAGAATGCACAACAGGAACTCTGAACGGATAGTGAAGCTGCCTGTCTTGAGTCCCTGTGGCCTAATTAAAAGGTGGGAAAATATAGCCAATCAAATTAAAATTTAAAGCAAAACTAGAATATATTTAAATATATTCAAAATATATTAAAGACCTGTAAAATACCACTCAGAAGAATTAAAGAAAACCTCTAAAGTGTGATTCCACATTCACAAATGAGAGGACTCGGGTTGCTAAATGTCAATTCTTGGCAAATTGATCCAGATTTAACACAATTCCAATCAAAATCCTAGGAGGGTTTTGGTAGAAGTTGATAGGCTATTTCTAAAATGTGTATGGGAATGTCTAGAACCTATAATAATCAAAACAGTTTTGAAAAAGAAAACTCTTGAAAGGCATGCACACCTGATTCCAGGAACTATCATAAAGCTACAGCAATTCACACAGAGGCATGGATCATAGTAGAACATCCAGAAACAGACCCACACAGGTATAAATGTGGTCAGTAGATTTTTCAACAAAGTGCCAAGGTACAAAGAATGATCTTAAAGAATAGTTTTAGAATATTTGTATATCCATATTGGAGGTGGGAGACTGCGACCCTTGCATGGTTCACCAAATTAACTCAGAATGGATTAAAACCTAAATATTTAAATACCTTCTGGAACAAAACATTGGAGAAATTCTTTTTGACCTTGGGATATTTGGAGATTTCTTATAACATTGTAGAATACAAACTGTAAAAGAAAGAAAAATAATGACAAATTAAACTTCATTGAAGTTGAAAGTTTTAAAAATTGAGAAAAGTCACATAGATATGTGTGTACATATATATTTACATATATACATGTGTGTGTGTGTGTGTGTGTATCTTACCTAGTATTTGATTCCAGAGAAGTCAAAGAGCAAATCAGTACTCTATAACAAGTCCAGTTTCTAAAAAATGGCAAAAGACAATATACAAGTGACCAATATGTACATGAAGTGTAGCTCAGTATTAGCAGTCATCTGGGAAGTGCTGTTAAAAAACACACATATTAAAACATGTAAAGGCTAACAATACCAAGTGTTAATAAGAATGTGGTCATCTAGAACTGTTGGATGTTGATGGTGGAAGTGTAAAATGGTATAGTCACTTTGGAAAACTTACAAGTTCTTATAAAATTAAAATGCCACCCACCTTGTAACCAAGGGTAAATACCATTTCTAGGTATTTATTCATGAATGCTTATGGCAACATTTCTCAGAATAATCAAAAATTTAAAATAACTCAAAACATCCTGGTACAGTGGCACCCACACCTGTAATTTCCAGCAACTCAAGAGGATCACAAGTTCAAGGCCAGCCTGGGCAGTTTAGGAATCCCCTGTCTCAAAATAAAAAGGGCCAGTGATATAACTCAGTGGTAAGGGCACTTGCCTAGCATGTGTAAAGCCCTGGGTTCATTCCACAGACCACAAAAAGAAGGAGAGAGGGCAGGGGGAGAAAGAAGAGATGAACTCAAACATCTTATCAAAAGATGAGTTGATAATTTATTCTAATGGAATGTTATTTAAAAAGACCTGAGCTAGTAACATGGGTGAACCTCAGCGTGAAAGAAGCCAGACACAAACAAGAGCTTTCTGTGCTATTGAATGTGTAAAGGTCCAAAAAAGCATAGTGCCAGGAAACAGATCTTTGATTGCCTTGATGTGGGGAATTACTGGGAATTACCACAAGGTCCTTATTGGTGGGCGGAAATGTGCTATATCTTGATCATGGCAGTGTGATCACAGGCTTGCATAGATTTTTCAAAACTCAGCATGGCATACAACCAACATAGGCCCCATTGATTGTGTATAGCCTGTACCTCACAGATGACTCAAAAAGCAAGAAAAGGCAGATGGGTAATCCACCTGTTATTTCTTTTGATATTTTATGAACTTGGCATTTTAGGTATTACAGTTGTTTTTCTTAATCATGAAAACTGATGCTTTTCCATATTCATTTCTTTATCTCTTTTATGAACTTTCTCATATAGTGAAAAATTTTATCAAACTAATATTTTCCCATAAATTGTCCTGAAATTTAGACCATGCAGCTTGGGTGTGTCCTGAACTCCCTAAGATTTTCTAAAATCATGCTTTACCAAACTCAAAAGCACTGTGATTAGAAGAGGTCTTGGTGGGTTCTACACCACAGTATTGATGTGGTTGTGGAGGTTCTTGCAGAGGTGAAGGAAGGCAATAAACACGGTGGAGCTGGCAGCCCTGTGGTGCTCAGTGTGCAGAAATGGAGCACTCCATACACAGAGGTCCACCACTTCCTCCTGGGAATTCTAAGTTCATCACCAAATGACGAACTTAGTAACTTACCCAAGCTCAACCGAGTTTAACACAACTGGTTTTGGTTAAATTGGACAATTGCTAAGGGGATCTAAAATATTCCAGCAAAATTATAGTCATTAAAGTAAATTTGTTTTAACTTAGTCTTTTTTTCTCATAAATTCCTTGATTTGATTCACTTTGACACTCTTCTGATTATATTCCATTTCTGCGTGCTATTAAACATTTTTGAAAATGTATGTATGACAATAGAAATCTCTTTCAGAATCAAAAGAATTGATAGGGTTACCTGAAAATTTTAACCAAAGTTTTTATAGCTCCACAGATTATTCACAGACAATATAAAATGTTAAGGGCTGAGCTCCTTTTGAACTTATATTTGCACCAGTGATTTGCAGGAAACTTTACCATGAATGTTCATAAATGGTACATTGGCTCCTACAGAAGCTAAACGACATCTTACTCACAACTCTTGACTTTGGCATTCAGTTTTCAGAGGACCTCAGATGTGATTGGATGGGAATTGTGCCCCATACCGTGTGGCAAAATGTGGGATTGCCCTGTGGATGAACTGCAATCTGTTCTTCTGTGTATTTTCTGAAGAATGGCAGCTGAGCACGTGGGGAAAGGGAAATGCTGATCTTTTCTCCCTTGTCTTCAGGACACAGATGGCCCAGATACTTTTGTGGTGCCATGAAGGGCTGCTGAGCTGCCACTCAACAAAGAAGGATGAAATCCGAGAAGTCCAGGGAAAGAACTGGCGCGGAACCAAGGGCACTAGCGGATGACACTGGTGCCCAGTGCTCCAGTTCAGCTTACTTGCATATTGAATTTTCTAGTTTATTTCATAACCTACTTATAACAATTTAGTCAAACCATGAGAAACTTATAATTTGCAAACCTAGGAAACTGAGATCACAGAGGCAAATGCCTGGAAACCTAAACCTTCTGGGAGTGAAAGGGACTCCTTTTGACCTTGCTGTGCCTGTCTGTACACGCAATTCATCTCAAGTTAGGTTAACGTGTGCAGTGCTTCAAAAATTAAATGGTTTGATTTTAAACTAGTTTACCTTCTTTAAGACCTTTGATTTCTAGAACTATATATTTTAAATTTTTTTATTCTGTCCTTTTTTATTTTTCTATTTATTTTTTGATTTTATTTTTTAAATACATGACAGCTGAATGCATTACAATTCTTATTACACATATAGAGCACAATTTTTCATATCTGTGTGTAAAGTATGTTCACACCAATCCATGTCTTCATACATGTACTTTGGATAATGATGTTCATCACATTCCACCATCATTGCTAACCCTCTGCCCCCTCTCTTCCCCTCCCACCCCTCAGCCCTATCTAGAATTCATCTATTCCTCCCATGCTCTCCCTCCCTGCCCCACTATGAATCAGCCTCCTCATATCAGAGAAAACATTAGGCATTTGTATTTTGGGGATTGGCTAACTTCACTTAGCATTATCTTCTCCAATGCCATCCATTTACCTGCAAATGCCATGATTTTATTCTCTTTTAATGTTTTGGCACCAGTAAAATTTAGAGAATTGCAAATCCAGAGGCAATTATATGATTTTATTTTCAAAATAAGTAATCACCTTTTCAATAAAGATCTGGCGAGTCAAGAATGGTAATTTTCTATTTAAAATGGGGTACTCACATTATAGCACTGGCATATTTTTTATCTTTAAAATAAAAATATTCAGTATTGGTCACTAAATTTAAAATGACTGTTCTTCAACATTTCGTTAATTTATCCTTACCTTATGGGCTTTCCATAGATACTCTGAATAGTTGAACTTTATTATCAGGGATTTCTCTAACATTTCTGAGCCCACTATAAATCTTTGTAGTGACCACTGATACATCACTTAATCTACTTCTTCCACTTCAACTCTCAGATGTAGGAGAGACACACATATTGAGTCAGAATGGACCCACTGTTCAGAGTCTCCCACCCCCTTCTTCTCTACTGCCTTCGTCTGCTTTTTGTCTAGCTTTCTATGTACATCTATCTGTCATCTCTTTTTCTATGTTATCTTTCCAGGTCTATCATGTTTTCTATCCTTCCTACCTATCTATCCATCCATCATCTACCTATCATCTCTATATGTATTTATGCATTTATTTATCTAAATTTGAGAATAAAAAAAAACAGGGAAGCACAGATGTCTCTCACCCTCCCCACACCTGGCTCTGGTCAGCCTTGCCACATGGTTTCAAAAGAATAGGGTCAACACTCATTATTCTGCATGAACCTCATGTAAGTTAGAACTCCTCAGCTTAGAGTAGAAGCAGGAAAGCCACTGAGGATGTTAGGGATTCAGGACTTCTTCCTCCCCACTCCTGAACTGCCACATTCCATAAGAGCTGTGATCGTGCATTTTATAAGTAGCAGCAATTGCAGCCCAGGAATGAAGAAAGTGCATTTATTCATCCAGCAAAAATGTCCTGAGTTCTCAGCCAGGTTCTGGTCTGAGTTCCTGGGCCCCATCTGTGAACTGAGCAAAGCTGCTTGACTACAGAGCACCCTTTCTTACTGAGATAGCAGTAAACAAACACAGCCAGTAAATGGATCAGACCACTAGTAAGACCGAGGTACTAGGAAGGAGAGAGACTCTTCAAGGATCTTGATGGCATAAGAATGCTCCAAGCAGAAGGAAAAACCAGCACAGGGAAGAAATCAACTTGTTTACATGGCAAGCTGGAGATTCACATGCAAAAGCTGTAGTGCTAAGAAATAGCATAAGAGCAGAGTAGCATAAGGTGAAACTTTAGGCTTCCATCAAAAAAGGAAAATGCAGCTGATGGACCTTCCCACTGAGAAAAGTTAGAGTTTATTTATTTTAAATAGTGTGGGTGTGATAGTCTGGAGCCTGTGCATTAAGGTCTTACAATAATCTTTCAGGCACCGGCACATATAAGTGACAGCACTGTCAGTAAGAAGCTGTGAAATTCAGCAGGCTACTTCATCTGCAGTGTGCATGCATTCAGAGGCAAGTAAACCTTCCATAATATATAGTACTAGACCTTCTTATATTCAAGTCAGTTATTAAACATTTATTCTACATAATGTCCTATGCAAGGTATTTCCTGAATAAAAAAATAAAACAGTCTGTGTCCACCTATAAAATATTTACATAACAAATAAAGATTAAACAAAAAAAAAAAAGGACTTCCCTTTCTCCTCATGAAGGAGGAACTGGTGTAGGACCTGCCCTCCTGACATTCAAACAAGCAAACCTAGAACACTGGAATAAGTACATGAAGCAATGTTTTCAGATTATTGGACAGGGACAATGCAGGATCTTGATCCTTGGAGAAGTGAGACTAGGTGAGCTGCACCATGTTCCTTTTGCAGGTGACACAGTTCAAGGAAAGTCACTCAAAGAGCCCAGCAGATGCAGTCACCTGAGGAGCTCACAATCTGAAGCTGGGATTTGCAGAGCAGGAAGCCAAGGGAAGGAAGGAACTGTGCAAATTCAGAGCTCCAGAGATTTGCTTGGGCCTCCTGGAGGCTCCACAGAATGCCAGTCTAAACACCAGTGTAGATCCAGGAAGCCATGGAGAACAACTTGGCTTGGGGAATCATCAGTGTGGAGGGCACACTGGGCAAGGCATCATTGGAGCTTCTGCTGGCAGGTTAGAGAAAGCTCATGACTGTCTTGACATTCAGCAAAGGACCCAGAAGGACTGTGCCTCAGTAGTACGGCTGTTCCAGATTTTGCCTAGCAAAGCTTTACAGCAAGCCTCAGAAGAATCAGGCTGATCCATGAGTAAAGGCAACTGCAGTCAAAACAAACCTTAACTCTCTAAAATGAAGTCAGAAAACCCAAATATCTGGTATCATACATTTATGGTGTCCACCGTCCAATAATCTGACATGCGAAGAAGAGCACACTGTGACCCACAATCAGGAGAAAAATTAAGTTACTTGACTGGAAAGCCTAGAGATAATGGAACTAGCTTAGAAGAACTATAGGTAACTTATTATTAGTCTACTCAAAGATTAAAAGAAAAATACGAGCAAAAAGTGAGGAGAAATGGGAAATTTGTAATAGAACCATTGGAACTTCTAAAGCTGAAAAATAGAACATGGGACAAAAAAATTCACTGGATTGGCTTAACAGCATATCAAATGCTATAAAAGAAAGCTCTAGTAAGCTTGAAGATAACAGACTAAAACCTGTCTAAACAGAAGCTCAGAGAGGGAAATACTGAAAAAAAAAAAATAAGGGAGGGAAGGAAATGCAGGAGCTTTATACTACTGTTTTCAAGACTTAGCCATGAACCTGCTTGAAAAAACAGGGTGGCTTTGGTGCACAAATAGAAATAAACCCACACCTCTGTTGTTAGTTGCTTTTTTGTGGTGCTGTCCAAAGGTGAAAAAGGTAGTCTTCTCAACAAGTATTGCTGGACAGTTTGGATATCCACACCAGAAAAACCTGAGCCCAGTCCTTACTCTTGGCTCTTCACAAAGCTGAACTTAAGTGGACTAAAGAAGTATTATGAAAGATAAAACTGTGAAACCCAGAGGAAAATGCAGGAGAAAGCCTCCCTGACCTTGGTGTGGGTTTCAGCTGCTCAGCAAGGACACAGATAGTATGAATCATAAAGCGATACGTTATTTAGACTTTATCAAAATTGATAGCTTCTACTCTGCAAAAGACCCCTTCAAAAGGAGGGAGGGGCAAGCCACACACTAAGAGAAAATATTTACTGTACATGTTCCTAATAAAAGATGAAAGTCCAGAATATACAAAGTACAGTTACAACTTGATTTTAAGAAAACAGAACCAAATGAAATTATATAAAGGAAGAAATTCAGGCAGCCAAAAGACACTCAAAATGATGCTACACATCACCAGTCACCAGGGAAATGCAAATTAAACTCATAATGGCATGCTACTATACACCCACTAGAAAGGATAAGATGAAGAAGACTGAGAATGCCAAATGTTAGTAAGGATGTGAAGCATCTGGAATTGTCATGCATTGCTGGTGGGAATGTCAAGTGGTACATCCAGTTTAAAAAACAGTTTAACAGTTTCTTATAAAATTAAACATATACTTACTTACCATATGACCCAACATTTCTACTCTTAGGAATTTACCTGAGAGCAATAAAAACATATGTCCATGCAAAGATTTACAGATGGGTGCCTACAGTTTTGTTCATAAGTCAGAATCTTAAAAGAATCCCAACACCCAGATGAATAGATAGAGAAATTATCTCTAAAATGGAATATTACTCGACTGTACTTTGTATATTCTGGACTTTCATCTTTCATCAGGTACATGTACATGACCACTGAAACTTACAACATAGAAGAATCTTAGAAACATTACACTGAACAAGAGTAGCCAGAAACAAAAGAGAACATGCTGTACAGTCCCATTTACTTTACAGTCTAGAGTAGGCAATCCTCGTCTACAGGAAGCAGCCAGACTTGTGGTTTCCTGGGGCTGGGACAGGAGGAAACTTTGGGCGGTAATGGAGTTGTTCCAAGTCTTATTTGTGGTGGTGGTCACAAGGCTACGTATTTGTCAAAACTCAGTAAACCATAAATGAACTATGTCCTTAAAATGTGTTCAACTAATTGAGTATAAATTATATCTCAATAAAGTCAGTTTTAAAAAATACAAGGTAAACTGAAGTGTTGGAATAAGGCAAGAGATATTCAGCAGGTAACAGTGAACAGTGTTCCCAGCCTAAGGAGGCCTCTTTGGAAAATGTATTCTGAGTTGGGCTTTAAGTAGTTGAAACGAATGGAGAATGCTTTGTAGATACAGAATGTAGAAAAAACAGTTTGAATAGGATAAACCCACAATTAAGGAACATTCTACTAATGACTGGCCAGTACTTGTAGTAAATGTGAATAGCATGAGAGACAGAGACTGGGGAACTATCCAGAGTAAAGGAGATTAACAGACACTCTTCAATGCAGTGGGCCTGGGCCACTGGGATCCTGGACCAGAATCTCTTTTCTTTTCATTACTGTTTTATCGCATCATTTAAAATTTCAGGGCTTGAAAGTTTTTCTGTGGCTATGTAAGAGAAAGTTCACATTCCTAGGAAGCTCACAAAAGAAGTATTTGCAGGTAAAAGGGCATCAGTTCTTCAAGTTACTCTCAGATGCCTCATGAAAGAAGAAATAATGTGTGTATAGAAAGAGTAGATAAAATAAACATTGCAGAACACTTACAATGAGGATTGAGATAAAAGTGTAAGAGAGTTTTTTGTTCTTTCCATACAAATTGAAAATTTGAAATTATTTCTAATTAAAAGAGTTACCCAAGGATAACAAACAAAACCCAAGTGAGTCAAGGTGCTGTTGGCCAGAAAGCATGCAGACTGACTGTGAAGAAATGCCAGGAGAGCTACAAAGGCACTAGAGCAGACGTTTTCAGAGATCTTGTATGGCTATTAAAGCAGAGTAAAGGACGGGCTTCGGGCATTGGGCAAGTTGCAGCAGGGAGGCGCTGCTGTGCAGAGTGGAGACTTCACTGGGAGCCAGTTCGTGCACTGCAGGGGTGTTCGAGTTTCAGATGATAGGGATTGGAAAGTCTCCATTCACTTCTGTGAATGTGTCCTGTGATCAGGAAATCATTTTCAAAGCTGACTTGGCATTCAGGAACAAGAAGAGACCTTGGAGTTGTTACAGAGGGCATGTGCTGGCTGTGACCAACTACAAGAGATGTATTTTGCACAGAATTCTGGGTATGAAGTTGAAGACAAAGTAGTCCTTTAAAAAAAAAAAAATTGTTAAGAGGGTAGAGGCTCATGACCAATTTACCAACTGCCTAAACATAAAAGCAATGAAATTTCAAGATTAGAAAAGTATTCAAACATAGAAGTAAGAGCTATACGTTCTGTTGCTCCTTGTTTTAAGAAGTTTCATGATGTTATTTTTGTCTGACTTACTGTGAGAAAGCATTGTTTGAAATCACAAAGTTACTCACTTCCTGAATATTTTGTTATTGAAAATTTCTTAGAGACTGAGTGGTATTTACAGAATTTAAAGGGTAGTGTAGCTCTGTCTTAGTGAATAAAGAGAGCAGCCTAGAAGGAAGGCTGGACTTGGCAGCCTTGCTGTTTGCATTGGATCTGAGCGCACAAGAGCGTGGCGGCTTTGCCTGCTGTTAGAGCACATGTGTTTTAGAGCAGCACCTAGGCTGCCATGAGAGAAGAGTTGGAGGATCACAGAAAAGGCAGCCCAGAAGGCTGGGTAGGAAGCTACAGCAGTCACCTTCCTGGTGTGATTGTACCTCACACAAGGTCAGGGTTTGGATTGGCACCTTGTGCAGTGGACCCATTCGAGATAAAAGTGTGAGGCGACCGGAGAAAATTTAACACTATCCTCGAAGAAAGTAGTCTTTTATTTCAGTTCTTAAAACTATTTTGTTGATGGTGTGTGTAGCCCTGGGTCATCTAGTTTTATCTCACTGTACAATCTACTGTATTTCTATTATCTTTCCTTTTTTCCTAGATTAACATTTTTTGAAGAAATTCTCTGATTTCTGCCTACCTCTTTTATTTTTATTCTTTTAAAGAAAACATTCAGGCAGAGGATGAGATGGAAGATGCAGAGTGTAGGGAAGAAGGGAAGGCCAAGCAGCTCATCTTTCGCCCCTGGCTGAGTTGATCTAAGGTCCTCTTCTTTCCTTTCTCTTTCTTCCACCGTAGTAGGCTGTGTTAAATGAGAAGCACATATCTGCATTTAAGTGAGTGGTTACATGAGCTTTATGTTGAGGTATACATCTCACAGTAAAAGTGCACAGTGCAGTCACTCATTCAAAATGAGTGACATGCAAGCCTCAAAATAAAACTTGATTTTTAAGGATTGTTATTATAGATCCATTTATTCTTTTTTTCCTTTTTGGTACTGGGGATTGAATTTACTGAGTCCCATCTCCAGCCCTTATTTTTTAATTTTTATTTGAGACAGGATCTTCCCAAGTTTTTCATTTATTCTTAATATGTTAAAATTCTGCATTTAACTACATGTGATATAAACAGGTAGAAACTTTCAAAATAAAAATTTTTTTGAAATACTATCCCATAATAAAGGGTCATATTTAGAAAAACTCCTTGCCTGTTTTTAATATTAAATAAATAATGTTCAGAATTAAAATGTTTATGAGTTTCATGATGTTATTTTTAAATCAGCCTGTTTATAGTCTCTGGCATGGTGATTCCCTTCCCTTTGGAAAAGGCAGGCCAGCAAGCATTATCCTAGCTTTTAACAGTGGTAGATTTTGAGGCCATAAAATAATGACCAGCCCTCTAGGTAAGTGGTAGAGCATTTGTAGAGACAGAGAATTGGGAATTTAAATTAATCACCTTCCATGTGTTGAGAAATGCTTACCATTTGTAATGATAAAAAATGATTTGTTGCTTGTAGTCTTGGGAAATATTTTACCTGTGTTGTCCAACCATTCTAATGTTTTTTACTTTAAAATGTATTCAGAAAAGGCAGTGAAGTCAGGGGGTTATAAGAAATTAGCACTTAATAGTCTCCAGAAATCAGGTGCTCTGATTTCATCATTCTACCTATGTTCATAGGCAGAGAATCACTGGGAAAAATGATTCTTTCAGTTTAGCATCTAGAACTAGATTACAGCTTCTGTTGATGAAGAAAATGTGAGGCTCCGAATGGACATTAGACACTTCAGATTAGAAACAGAGTAGGAAAGTAATGAGTCCTATTTCTAAATGAATTTAAAATGCAATCTGATTTTGTTCTTGCAAGGCAGAGAAAATAAAATAAAAACTATCGTGCTTTATTTACTAACCAATGAATTGAATTGTCTGCCTTTTATTACAGATATAAAATAAAGACTGTGAGAAGACAATCATTTTTGCAGCTACCAGACTTTCAGTAACATTTCTCTCGTGGCTTAAATAACAGATAGTTTAAGTGTTTTTCCATTACCTTTGTGTAAATGAAAAATGCATAAAATATTTTAACAAGGCAAAGTAATCCAAAGAGATTGTTATTTTGTGATACAAATTAGGTTATTTCTGTCATAAAATTAAAGAAAAAAAAATCAACGTTAGGACATTTCAGCTTAATATCATTTACCAGAAGGCACGTGTAGCAAATTTAATGAGCTAGCAGGTCACCTGAATCCAGCTGTTTCCGACCAGCCTTATGAAGCAGAGGATGCAGAGAGCAGTGGGAGGTAAGCAATATTACAAGCTCTCAAGGAGTCACAGAATCGATTTCTGCTTGAATGAATTAATTTAGATTATCAATTTATAACCAGCTACACGAATCCCATCAACTCGACAATTCAGTGAATGATCAGGTTCAGTCCTTGCAAGGGCTTCGCAATTAGAGGCCTCTAGTAGCTCTGCAGTCAGTGCTGGCCTTAGAGTGGTACTAACGGAGCCACTCTGCCAACAAAAGGAAAGGGGCATGTTGCTAGGTGTTTTGCAAAGGTTAAGATGCAGCATCTTAAAAAAATTAAGACAACAAAAATAAAGTAAAAAAAAAAAAATACTATGGATTTGTGAGCTGGGGCCATTTTCCCTTGGAACCTTTTGTTTCCACGAAAGGGTGATTTTAACCACTCCAAATGATATAAGTATTTCTTATCATTTATAAAAGTAAAATTTACATTTTCTACTTAAAGCTGTTAGTTTATCTACACTGCTACTCTTTTCCCCCTTAATTAACTTTTTGGGCATCTTTCTGAAGTACTACTTTAATGTACAGAGTGTATTTCTAAAGGAAAAGATACCTAACGTCACCTAATTTGTGTCAGAGAAATAGAATTATTACTCCAAAATGTGCCCGTCTCAATAGTAAAAAATTCTCGTTTGAGTCCTTTTATTTAAGAAAAACATTGAATTCAAACCTCATAGATTGTTAACATTGTAAAAGAGAATGATTTATATACTGGGATGCCCATGAAAAGAATACATTTATGAAAGTAGTCACCTTGGGGAATATATTTTACTACCCTCCATTCTTGAGGGGATTGGCCAAATGTAGTCAAACTGACTGCACCTCTACCTTGCCACTTTTATTATGGGGAAGCTTTAACTTCCAGTGGGATTGTGATGCCGGGAATGACGGAGCTCAGGTCAACACGTGGATCTGAGCACCTGTGGGCACCTGACTCTGCCAGTGGCTCCCATGTGAGTGTGGTCTTCCTGCAGTGCCATACCTCAGAGTATGGTGCAGTCATAGAAAAGGAGATAGATCTGCAGGTATTGATGTGAACTCTGTTTAACTGAGTGAAGCAAGCAAGGGGAAGAACTGTGAGTGCAGTGAACTGCTTTTTGTGTTAAAAGGAAAGTGCAAGGGCTAGTGTCGAAGTTCAGTGGTAGTGTGCTTGCCTAGCATGTGTGAGACACTGGATTTGACCCTTGGCACCACATAAAAGTAAATAAAATAAAGATATTGTGTCCATCTACAACTTAAAAAAAAAAAAAAAGGAAGGAAGGAGCGTGTGTGTGTGTGTGTGTGTTTCACTTTACACATTATAGCTGCATAAAGGTCCACAGCCATACATTGGTATTTGCTGTGGTGTCTGGGGGTATGAGTTGGAGAAAGAGTTCTAACCTAATGCCTTATTGTGCCGTTAGAGGTTTGAACCATGTGAATATAATACCTATTCAGAATTAACTTTTAAATGGCAAGATATAGCCTTATTTCAGAAGATTCTTGTGAAAATGCAATTTATGAAACTTCTCTAATTGCAAAGGGTTGATGTCATTCAGTTGTCACCGATGATTCTGCTAAAATGGCCGTATTAGTTGAGGCCTAGTCTCTCTTTCTCAGTACTTCTCAAACATCATCAGTCTAATAAAATTAAACCAGTTCTGTCTTCTGAAGTAAGAGTTGTACATGTGTCAAAATTGACTTCAGTGGGGCTGGGGTTGTGGCTTGGAGGTAGAGCACTCGCCTAGCATCCGTGAGGCACTGGGTTCGATCCTCAGTACCACATAAAAATAAAGATATTGTGTCCACCTATAACTAAAAAAATGTTTAAAAAAAATTGACTTTAGGTAACCTCTTGATGATGAGGGCCACATGTCTTCAAGGGGGCTAAAGCAGTACCTGCAACAAACAGTAGCTCTTTGGTTTAAATTCATAAAAGATACTCCCATTGTTTTACCCTTTTGTTATGATTCCTTTTTTCTGTATGAAGTTTTTATATATTAATGCATATATTCTTGTATTCATTACTAAATTATAATTAATACTTACCTGCTTGCTATGTGCTCAACCTTATACTGAGAGCTTTGTAGAAAATAAGTAATGATAAACTGTGCTTCCACTGGAAAGATAAGACACATCTACATAAAATACTTTGAGAATTGTTAAGATGGTCAGAATATCGACACCAGGAGCAAATTAAAGTGCCTGTCACTTTTTAGAGGGCGTAGTAACATCTCCTTTCAGATCATGTCTCTCTGCTTTAACCCTTGTGGTTTATTGTTTGTCATTTCTAAAATTATCTTTTATAAGCTCCTTGTTAAAAGTATGTCATTCTGTTTAGAATCAGTGCCCCTCATGTGAGATCTGCTGGACCATGAGTTTCCAGGGCAGGAGCCAGGCCTCAGTCTTATTTTTCTCTCCAGGTCCAGCAAAGTATCCAGCTCAGAAAGGGGAGAAAGGTAGGGTGAGGTTTTCCCTGAACTGCTGACTGCAGCTGACAGTAGGAGTTGAACGTGAGAAAGGATTAGCACAAGTTGGCAAATTAGAGGCTTTGTCAGGAAAGCAGAGCAGGACCTCAGTACTGTGTGCAACAACATAGAATAGAAGCCCCAGAAGATATATAATGTCCCATGGTCCTCACAGAAGGGCAAACCTTGTATATGCACCTGTCTGTTAATGGGACTCACTCTGTACAGTGCTCTGAATAGATAGATACTTGCACACATCCATACTCTTCTCTCTTGGGTCATGTGTGCCCTTTTTTTCCAAGTTTGGGTGGAGGGAATGGACAACAGTAAGACAAAGAACACCAAGAAGATGGGTGAATGAAAGGGGAATGAAGTGAGCAAGAGCTTGGGCAGCTTATGGGTTTCTGGGAATAATGAAGGTAATCCTTAAAGTGTAAGGCAGGCTTGGGAGAGTAGTCATTAAGACTTCACATGGTGACATTGCATGCAGAACGTCGTGAGGCAGTGAAGTTCTTCCAAGTCAGCGCTGGACTGGGAATCCAGAATGTCCTACAGTTCATAAATATTGATTAGGAAGAAAAGACCTTCCTTTTTCTTTTTTATAATCTCCAACAATTATTAGACAAGAGTTAAAAACCTCTCTGGGCAGAGAAGACATTGTTAAGTTAAAATGGAGTGGAAAGTGCCAGATGTGAAGGCACTGAAGAGTCCTAGCGTACCAGGAACAGTAAACACAGAGTCACGGGAGAGCAGAGAGAAGCATCCGTTTCACACCGCACACAGGGGCTCCTGGCTTGGAAGCTGTCTGCCATGCAGAGCACCTCCAGCCCTGCTTTTCTGTCAGCTAACCTATAAGAATAAGGTGACTTGTTTTGCAGCATCCTCTAAAGAAAACTCACTAAATTTGGCAAATAAAAATACAGAGTGCCCCATTCAGTCTGATTTCAGATACACAAGAAATAATACTTTAAGGATGTCTCAGATATTTTGTTTCTTGTCATTTATCTGAAACTCAAACGGGGCTATATAGTAACCCTACCCTTATGCTTCTTCTAGTTGCCCTTGCTGACATGAAGAAAGCAAAACAAAGCAGTAGCAACAGAGCATTCAAAAATTTATAAGCACAATATTGGTTCCCAAAAAAGTTCATGTATGAAGTCTCATGCAAGGACATTTAGAGGTCAAACGATTGGGTTAGAGCCTTAACCTAATCAACACATTAATTCCCTGATAGGTATTACCTGAGGTGTAACTGTAAGCAGGTAGGGTGTGCCTGGAGGGGATGTGTCATTGGGAACATGCTGAGGAGAGTCTCTGCTTTCTAGTTGTCATGTCCTGAGCTGTTTTCCCATGCCATGGCTTTTCAGCCTGATGTTCTGCCTCAGCTCCATCATAGAGCAAAGGAACTAGCCATCCATGGGCTGAGGCTTCTAAGACTGTGAACCCCAAATAAATTTTCTCCTCTAAATTGTTCTTGACGGGTCTTTTGGTAACAGCAATGAAAAAACTGACTAAAACATGTATTTTCTAAAGATGAAGCAGAGAGTAGAAATTGAAATACAGTGGGTTGGATAGCTGCTAAGTCAATGATTAGACCAGTGGTTCTCAGCCAGGGGCAAGGGACATTTGCAGGGTCTGGAGGCATGTGGGGTTGTCACAGCTTTGTGGAGAAAGGGAGCTACTGGCGTCCTGGTGGGAAGCCAGCCAGCTGCTGAAGTCCTGCAGTGCACAGGGTAGTCCCCACTGCCAAGAGCAGTGTGGCCCCAGATGTCAGCAGTGCCCAGGTGAAACCCTTATCTAGGCAAAAAGAAAAAGAAAAAGAAAGAGCAGTGAGCAGCACATTGTAGGCTGCAGAGCTAGGCATTGAACAAATTCAAGTCGCCCAAATTCTCAGAGCCTTAAAACCAAAAAGAAGCTGTTTCTTTGCAGAGAGTGTTATAGACTGAAGAAAATAAAACCAGCTGGCTTGCGTGAGCCCTTGTTCCACATGTAGCAAGGGCTTTGGGTAGTGGAAGCTGTCTGCCATGCAGAGCACCTCCAGCCCTGGAGTAAAGCCGGCCAAAGTGGTTGGGATGATGTGCAGGGAGAGGCCAACTGCAGCTGCCTGGATGGAGGAGAGCCCTGGGCCACCACAGAGACAACTCACCCGAGGACCCCCATCCCTGTGGGCTAGAGAGGGCTCACTCCTCCAGGTCGGGGTGGGGGGACTCGTGCAGTCGATTTGGGGTTTTCTTCCAACTCTACAGGCTTGTGTGTTTGAAATACGTGAATTTGTTCTTTCTGATATGGATCCTTTTGCAGTTTGTTGAACTCCTCATGTTTGAAATCATTTAATAACAAATTATTCTAACTAGAGGGTTCTGAATCTGGATTTTCTAGTTGACGCTATTCTCAGCAGTGGCTTCCCTTTCTCTCTGCCCCCATCTCCCCTTTTCCTGCCCCAGGAGCGACGTGGTGGTCAGGCAGCAGTATCTCTGATGGAAGGAAGATTGGATTCTGGTTCTCACCATATCCCTCCCCAGCCAGGTGACCCTAGGTCACCAGCTCCTCAGCTCCTTTGCACCCCCCAGCCTCAAGGTAGCCCTGCATGTTAAGTGGAGGAGCAGATGAAAGTGTTTCACAAATAAAAGATGCCTCCCCCCTGGATGTCCTTTAGGCACTTTGTGGGAAGATCAGCTTTAATAGCTTAACAAGGCATCTTCAGGTGCATCAGGCTTTGTCCTTGGAACACAAACCTCCAAATTCTTTTTATTTGTATCTGAAAATAGTAGACATGGTATATTTATTAAACAACACGAACTCAAAATTTGGGGAGAAATAGGGCTTTCGTATTCCAGTTATTTCAAATAATTATTTTGAAAGCCTCAAGATAGTGTGTCATTGTGTTTCCACATTGAAGGAGTGACTCCCTGGCAGTCAGGAAGAGTGATGTTCTCAGTTGCCTTCTGAGTCGGAGTCCTACCCTGCTACTCACTGCGCACCACTCTGACTCAGTGTGTTTGACAGCCGTGGACTACACACAGAATTTGCTAAATAGCTTCATTGCTCTCTTTCCTTCAGGGAGTCTATTTTTATATTATTCATGGATGGGAATTGTTTGCAACACGACAAATTCTTACAGCCTTGGATAGGGTGCTGCATAGTGTTTAGAATTTATTTCAAAAAGTACTGAGAAGATGGGAGAAATGATTTCTTTGAGACAGCCCCTTTTTCTCCTTTTCCCTTTCTTGTTATTCCTTGTCCTATTTCCACGGAGGAAGAAAAAAAGTAGACTTCTGTCTCAGTTAACTTCTTTTTTTTAGTTGACTTTAAGCCTTCCAATAGGAAGAAAAAAATTCTAAGTTGCTTGGTTGATCCCAAGTGAGAGGGCCCAGTGAAGGACCAGGTCAGCCACTCCCTGGACGTGTGCCAGGCTCCCCACACCCTTGCACTCCTGCTGGCTGTAGAGTGCGGAAAGATGCCCTGGGGACCTGTAAGAATCTGGCAGCTGCTTATCTTCTCCAGTCCCCAAAAGGGGACTGGAACCCAGTGAGAGCAGTAAAGTCGTAAAGCAGAATTCACAGGGATGCTGTTTTTGCTTGGGTCGTGGAACTAGAGTGAGTGTTCACAGCCACCTCCCCACCCTGTGCCTCCCCAGGCACCACCAAGTTGTGGCCATCTTGGATCATGGTTGGTCCTTGTGCTTCTTGGCCTTTTCTTCCCATGATGTGGACCACACCCCGAGTGAAGTGGCAGTGATGAAACAGCTTCCTCGGAGAATGAGGGAGTCTTCTTAGAAGTGCTTCTGCTTTTGTTATACCAACTAGTTCCTAAGACAAGCTTTGATAGGAGACTTCAGATTCTATTGCCCATAAAGCTGAAAGCTAATAATAAATTTTCCTGTTGCTATAAATTATCTCCAATGTCCATTGTTCTCAAGTGAATTCCTTCGTTAGAGACAGCAAAAAGGCAGAGCAGGGAAGGTCCATGTCACTAAAATGCAAACACTTCACTGTGTTTATCAGCTGATGCCTCCCTGTCAGGTAAAATGGCAACAGTGCTGGGGTCACAGAACCAGATCACCTGACCTCATCATACACCAGATGTCCCCCTCCTGAGGGAGCTCACCCATTTCGCTCATTCCGCCAAGTTAATCGTATGGCCATGAAATTTCACCAGGCCTGGGCAGTTTCCGTGATTTTCAAGTGTTTTTTTTTTTTTTAAATCATACTTAATACTTTCTGTGCAAAATGAAAGATGAAATATCTCCTGTTATTTTTGTTTTACTTCAACCATAATCGACCACAACTTTTCAAGCATATGTTTCTACTTGTTGCAAGGCCCTGAGTGCAGTGCCAGGTGCTCGCCTTGCCCTCTCCTCCTGGCGCTGCTGAAGGCCCCTTCTTGGCCACACTGGCTGTGTGGGAGCACACAGGACCTCACACTCCTGAGGGCCTCTATCAGTGGTGTCCCCATTATTGATAGTAGCAGAGATATTGACAGTCTGTGGTTGGGAGGAAAATAGGAGTTTGATATGACATATTGTGTGTCTCAGCAAGACTCATAAATAATTTTGACAAGTTTTTGTATGCATGGGAAAGTCCTTGATTCAGCCTCCCATAAAAATAAACTTCTATTATGGAATGTATTTGTCAAGTGGCTGCTTGATGGATGGAGCTGCGTTTACCCCTTGGCAGTTCGATGAGTTTTAGATGCACAGCTTACCAGAGAGGATTTACGGGCAGTACAGAAATAATTATTCAGTATGGAATGCATAATTCCTGTACCTGAATTTTCATTTTTTATTATATTTAGTTTCTGTTGCATTTCTGGTCTCTAAAACAAAAGAACTTGCTTTTTTTTTTTTTTTTTTTTTTGAGATCTATTGTTTGTATAAGGTTTTATGTTGAAGCCAGTGAGCAATCTGATTTAGCCCAGACCGTGTTCCAACTTACCTGGAGTATTTTTATTGAATGTATAGTTTTCTTTTTTCCCTTAAGAGAGATTTACCAAAAACAGACCCCCCCCCACACACACACACAACTAAAAAATACATTTTTATTGAGATTGAAAATCTTGAACATGATTGTCATTCATTTCCCCTGAGGTTATCACAGTTATTTACTTATTTCAATATAATTGTATCCCCTCATTTCTGTTGCAGAAAACAGAGTATTAAATTCTTGTCTTTTTAAACTAAAGCTAAAGCATGTCTTTTTTCTCCCTAAATTATACTTGGAACCATTTTCTCATCAATTATGCACTCTTTGGCTAAGTCATGCCCTTGCATAAGTTGGGAACTTTAGAAAGTATTTAGTTCTCACACTCCCGTGGTACTGTCCAGTTTCTTGCAGTAAGTGACTGGCTTGTCACCTGGTTAGCTTATGGTGAACTCTAATGTGAGCATATAAGCTCAGGAAGACTGCAGTGTTGTTGGGTGTGTAGGAGTGTTTGACTTTTCATTAGAACCTGTCACTCAGTTTATTGGTGCATATTATTTATTCAGAATGGTGGGTTTCATTGTGACATATTTATATATACATACAGCATAATTTGATCAATTTCACTCCCCAGTATATGCCCCACTCCCCCTATTCTAATGGTCCACCTTTTATTTCATGGTGTCCCTTTTTCCCATTTCCCTGTACCTTCCACATATGAGAGAAAATATACAATATTTCCCTTTTTGAAGCTGACTTAAGTTACTCAAAATATGGTCTCCAGTTCCATCCATTTTACTGCAAAAGACGTAATTTCATTCTTTATGGCTGAGTAAGACTCCATTGTGTATATATATCACAATTTCTTTGGCCATTCATCTGTTGATGTACACCTAGTTTGATTGCATAACTTTGCATCTCACTTAGTTTTTATAAGGATTTTCTTTTGTGGAATCTGTTGAAAGTCTGGAGATAGATGGATGCTGTGGTAAAGCAGTCATCATGAGTGGTATGTCAGGTACATTGGGCCTGTGTGCCATCTCTCAGGAAGATGCCTCTGACCTGACTCATCTGCTGTGCCCCCAGTCGTTTCCAATAATGCTCCTTCTCTCTGCTGCCTCTTGTTTTATGAGAGTGCTTTGTTAATTTTATGACTCTATTCAGAATAACAGCTTTTAGCTTTGTTGGTCCTTTCTATTATTTGTTTTATGTTTAATAATTTCTGCTCTTTTTCTTTTTCTGACTCCTTCAGTTGACTGCTTAGTTAATAATTTTTCTTATTTCTTTTCTTTTATGGGCTCTAACACTAAATATTCTGAATTTCCCTCTTAGTTATGCCTTAGCTGCATCCTGTAACTTTTGATATTCTAGAAATTTTGTAATCCCTTATCTCTTTATGTTTTCTGACTTCCACTTGATTTATTTTTTAATCTCTTAAATTGTCTTAATACTTCCTGATGTTTGGAGGTTTTAAATTTATTTGACTTGTTATCTGTAATTTAATTGCACTGTAGTCAGAGAGCATGACCTCTGTGAAGCAGTTCTTTGTACTGAAGGTTTCCTTTTTGGTATAGTGGGCAGGAATTTTTATAAATTTCCCATGTGATCATTCCAGGAAGTTGTATTTACTGTGTTGGCTGCCATCTTCTGTGTGTTCTGTGGACTGCTGGATTAAGCTTCTGTGTTGAACACCACATTCTGTGTGTTCTGTGGGCCATTGGATTAAGCTTTCATCTTGGGTGCCATATTGTGTATGTTCTGTGGGTTATTGGATAAGGCTTCTTCATTGCGTGGTTCAGATTGTTCATGTCCTTACTGACTTGTTTGTCTGACATTCACCAAATACTGAGATACATATATGTAAGTTTTCCACTACAGTTGTAGATTTGTTGGTTTTGTTGTTGTTGTTGTTTATTTCTTTTTATTCTTTTTGCTTTTTTGCTTTTCATAGATATATAAGATATAACCATGTTGAATGTGTTTTATTCCTAAAGTTTAGATTTTTATCTAGAATATTTTTTCCCTAAAATTCTGTTCTGTCTTATAATAATATCACTTCTCTTTTGTTCAGTGGTCACATGATACATCTTCACCTTTTCAGTCTTGCCTTGAGATTAATGTAGATCTCTTGAAAGCTTCATAGAGCTGATTCATTGTTTAATAATCCCACCTGGAAAGCTTTTGTTTTAGCTGGAGCATTTAAACCTCTACATCTCCCGTTGTCATTGAGATGTGTTTACTCATTTCTGCCATCTTGTTTTATCTTTTCTCTCTTTCCTTTTTTTTTTTCCTTTCTGATTTCTTGTATCCTTTGAGATTTAAGGGTCCCCCACCCAATTTTATGTCTTTCCTTCTATTTGGTATTTTTTTGTTGTTCTTTTAGTTGTTACATGAGATGTTCTAACATGCATGTGACAATATGTGAATGCCTTTGCCCTTTATCCAGCACCATGGCCCTGGAGTACATCAGCCCCAGTCCTATAAACAAAGAGTTTCATTGCTATGATTTCTGATTTGTTAGGATTATCATCTAAATAATTGATTCAATAATGATAAAAATATTTTAATTTCTTCTTATTTTGGTGCTGGGGATTGCTAGGCAAGTGCTCTCCCACTGAACTACACCCTCGGTCCCATCAAATACTTTGGATCAACTGTTATGTGTCCAATGCAGTTTCTGCAGTTCTGATGTGCAGGTTAAGTTATGATCTAGATTTTAAAGGGGTTTTCTAAACAAAGAGGGGTAACTGGAGTCCTGTCAGGAAGGAATAACTCACTGAAATGCACAGGATCAAAGAGGATAAATTTAGTGTGGCTGTTCAAAAACCTTATGAGAATGACTGGCCATGAGGCTAGACAGTCAACTAGGAAATAAATTGTGATGCTCATTGTATGCCACACTGAGGAGTTTAGACTTGTCCTGTGGGCAGTAGAGGCCCATGGAGATTTCACTGATGACCTCTTTGTAAGTCACTAGGACACAGCAAATTTAATTGGATCTGTGCCCTATTCTAGGCACTGTCCCTTGTGTTGCAAACACAGCACTAAAACAGAAATGCTCACCAACCTTACAGTCCAGTGGGATCTTGACAGATTCTCAGATGAACGGTGAAATCCTGCACCAACCTACCCAATTTCACCTGAAACTTGAATCATCCCTTTGTCCAGCATATCTGCCCTGTATATGCTACCTGCCTATTTGTCACTTAGTAACTGTCTTGGTTAATCAGACTGACTTCGGAGGTGTTGCAGTGCTTGCCTTGGAGTAACCCTAACAAGTACTAGCACTGTGATACAGCACCTGCCTCATTCTCCTCACTTCATCTCATCTCACATGATCTCAAAAAGGGTGAGCGCAGCATGGTTAAGAAATTTTGAGAGAAAGAAAAAACCCATTCAAATAACTTATATTACAGGGCTAGGAATGTGGCTCAAGCGGTAGCGCACTCGCCTGGCATGTGTGGGGCGCTGGGTTCGATCCTCAGCACACATAAAAAAATAAAATAAGATGTTGTGTCCACCAAAAACTAAAATAAATAAATAAATAAATATTAAAAAAATAACATATTACAGTATATTATTATAATTATTCTATTTTATCAGCTGTAATTGTTAATTTCTTACTACATCTAATGTATAAGTTAAACTTGATCATGGGTATGGACTGGGTGTGGTGATATGCCTGTAGTCCCTGCTAATTAGGAGGCTAAGACAGGAGGATTACAAGGTTGAGGCCTGCCTAGGCAGTTAAGCTAGACACTGATTGAAAATAGAGATTTAAAAAGAGCTGTGGATATAATTCAGTGGTACAAAACTCGCCTTGCCTAACATGTGCAAGGTCCTGGATTCCATCCCCAGTGCTGCAAAAAATAATAATAATAATAATAATAATAATAATAATAATAATAATAATAAAAAATAAAACACTTTTATCATAGATATATAAGTATAGCAAAACACAGTGTCTATAGGTTTTGGTACTGTCCATAGTTTCAGACCTCCATTGAAGGTCTAGGAACACATCTCTCAAACAAAAGGAGTGCTGCTATACATTTTTATATGTTTGTAATTTTACTTTTTATACATTCAAACTTTTAATCCATTTGGGACATGTTTTGACATAAAAAATGACATAAAGACATGTTCATTTTTAGTCCCAAATGGCTACTTTCCCAATATTTTTCTAAATAATCCATACTCTCCCTAATTTATTTGAAATGCCACCTTTAGCTTATGTTCAAGTTCTCCAGTTCTGTTTTTTTTCTCTTCAGATTCTTTATTCTGTTCCATATACTTTCCTCTCTTCGTGTTCTCTGTCAAGAACCCATTCTTCTCCCTGCTACATTTCTGTTTTCTTATTGAGTAATGTGGATATTCTCTTTTTTTTCTTTCAGAATAAACTTTAAGGAAGTTGTAATCTTTTTAGTATTTTTAAAACTTCATTTAAAGAAACACTATTTCTCACCAGGTACTCAAGTTTTAAGTCCTTGACCAGTTGTTTTGCCTAGGTAGTTAATATTTTGTGGTGCTTGTGAGTATAATTCTTCCACTTTGTTCATATTTTATTTTTATTGGTGTATGGGAAAGTTATTGGGTTTTGTCTTTTTTATGTCACACTACTGCATTCTGTACTATTAGTTCAGAGCTGATTATTTTGCATATTATAGATAGTCTTACATATTTTAATCCACAAACAATAAATAATAGGCAGAGAAATAAAAATATTATAAGGTCTAAAGAGATCAGATCAATGAAAATAAAAATCCCAAACTCAAGCATGTCAGCCCTACGTGTCCCACCACTTGAGGATACATATTTGTCAACGAATTATTTTTAAATGTAAATACTCAAGGGCAGTTAGCTATGTATCCCCTTGCTCAGTTAACTTGACTCAACCTAACCAAGTGTTGGTGGTATGTGAGATGACTGCCTTTACAAGGGTAGATCAGGAAAGAGAGAAAGGGATTTCTGACCATGCAAAGGAGAATGATGGCTGACACTTGTTAGACACTTAGGGTGCTGGGCACGGTTGGAAGCTTTTCACAACTTACGATCATGCAGTCTTCATGAGGACTGAACAGAGGAGTGAAACAAACCCAGATACAGATGGTTTCAGTCACCTGTTCTTGGTACAGATGGCAGAGCCTGAGTTGGAACCCATTCCAAAGTCTGATTCCACCCCAGCTCATAACCACTGCACTATCCTGCCAAAAAGGAAACGTCATATTTCTACAATCATAGGGGATTTGGGTATTTTATTATTTCTGAAATCAGAAATCCTAATAATTTTTCCTAAATCAAAATTATAGCTCACAGACAATGCCATCTTAAAGAAATAAAGTACAATGTCCTGAAATTAGGCCGGCCATGATAGTACAGAAGAACTGAAAGGCATTCAGGGAGGAGACTCAAGAAGGGGGCTTTGTGCACACTTTGTATTTTTCTTGTGACTTTTGTTTTGGCCATTGCCGTGAAAACCATGGTGGTAGTGCTAGTCCCCCATATCTGTTCTGATCCTAGATTTCCTGGTAACAGAAAAGTATGACCTGACCTCCCTAAATCCCCAATTACATACTTGCTCCCTGCTGGTAAGATTTCCTGAGAGAAAGGCCAGGGACATGTGTCTCCAAAGAGCCCCCTGAGACTGACTGACCAGGTATAGGGTGGTATGTTCTGGAAGTCTGGAGAGATGAGATGGGATATGCACAGATTTGTGTGAACTGCTGATAGAACAAATAAGATAGAGGAGTCACTCCAGATCCATGCGCACAACTAAATTCCCAAATAGTACAATACAGTCATGTGTCGCCAAAACAAGAGGGTCACTGCAGGTGATTTTCTGCCATTTCTTTGTGACTGCTGAGTACAAGCCACACATGTTGATCCTTTTGTATCCCAGCTGCTTGTACACTTGTCTATGGGTAAGGCCATGCTGAAATTTCAGTCACATTGGAACCACAGCAATTGCCTGAACTCCACTATATTCAAAGCACTGCAGAATCCCCAGATGATAGTAATGTGCACCTGTGGTGTGGGGGTGGAAGAAGTAGCCTGCCATTCTCCCATTTTACCCAGAGTTGGGCATACATATATTGCTGCATGCATCTCTCCCTCTTGTATTCTACTAATGAAAGTCTCACCACCACCCCCCTACTATTTATAGATAGAGCTAAACAAATATTTTTCTTGAGGAAAAGGCACACATTTGGGTAGCAAATAACTCTTGAATTTATAAAACACTGCCCTTTCACATTAACAAGAGTAATCCCTTTTCAAGTACAGTCAAATCCCCATAAAAACAACAGAGGCTGGGACATCCCTGAATGGCCCAAAGAAACCATCTTTATCCACTATCCTTTTTCATGCTGGGAACAGGAAATTTTGCAGGAATGAAGCACGTAAAATATTTTCATGAGATTGGTTGAAAACCTGTCTTGTTTAGTAAATCTTTTTTAAAAAATCACTCTTGCTTTGTGCTTGTTTTCATTTTCTTTCTTGGATGTAATAATGGACTTATTACACTAGTAAGACAACACAAATAATGATAACCTCAGATTCCTGCAAATTGCAACTCACTCTGTAATTAGAAAGTATGTGTCCCTTATAAATTTTTTGGAAGGGGATAGAAATATTACTAGGGTTTGCCTAAATCTGTAATTTGCTTTTTTTTTTCCTCCAAGTCAATAGATAAAGATCTACCTGTTCATCTGAATAAGCACATAACATAGAATGGACAAACGATAGTTGTATTCATTCATTTCCAGTGTCCTTCCTTATATGTGCACATTTGGGTTGCTTCTATTCATCATACTACAAACAATGTTCTGTTGAATATTATTGCATATGAAAAAAATCTTTGCTTACAAACAACATGAATCCATGTGATAGAGAAAGTAGGTGATAGGAAAATATTAATCCATTTGAATATTTTTTTACAAAATTTTTTTGAATGAATGAATGAATGCAAGATTTATTTTGGGTCTCAGTATTCTTAAAACATCAAACAGAATTTACTTAAGTAGTTTTTTAAATAAATTTCATGTGTCTTAACTTGCATCATAATTCCACTCTGAAAAAGGTTATAAGGAGAAATTATAAGGTATCTGGGCAAATTTGGTATATTTGTTTGAAATATAGTCTTGTAAATTATGCCCTATGACAAACTGACTTTTTCTGGCAAGTTTTCAGGAAGACTTTTTACTAGCCCAGTAAAATTTACATAAATATTCATTGAGAATAGTGGGATTTAAATTCATGTTTTGTATTTAAGTATTTATTGTGTGACATACTAAGCCTCTTTTCAACCCTGCAGAAACAAGCTTTCACTTGGTTACTGATACGGTTAAATATTAAAGTAGATTCATCATAGCCACAGTGGTGCAGTCGTGTGACATAACAGCTGAGCTCTCACAATGCCTGGTGTGCCATCAATACTTTGTGTTCAGAGTGTCTTCGGACACCTGTACTGAAATCCATTTCCAAGCTCTTCGTGAATTAACTGAGATGAACGTCACTGCATTTTAAAGCTCGTCAGAACAGAGAGCGTGACTAGCAGACTGGCGGACCTAGAGTGTGTGGTGCTCACATGATTTATAGCATTTTAACCTCCAGGATTTTGTTTTTCAGTTTCACTTCCCTTTGTAGAAGGCTCATAGCAGCGGTTTTAAATAAAAATGCTTGTTCCAAATTATTGAAAACCTGAATTAGATTAGTGATAATGTCAAGGTTAGAAGTGATTCTTCCCTCAAGCTTCCAGTTGGTAATGCACCTAGGTGGGATTTGACCATTTCAAAACCTCGGCAGTAGAACGATGACAAAGAGAAAAAGCCCTGACTTTGTTGTGAACTTGCTGTTTTGCAGTTCAGTTTGTTTTAGAAATGTTAGCCTAATTTCATAATAGTAAAAGAAGGATATAGACACATTATTTCATTAGTGGCTTGTTTTACTTATTAAAATAAGCTTTGTATTCACTGAAAATACATGCAGTTTTCTAAGTTTAGCGATTAGCTCCTTTGAGAAGTTTTTTTTTTTTTTTTTTTCAGAAATTAACTCCTTATCAGTAATGGCAAAAAGAGTTCTTTTTTTTACCCCCCCCCCCCAAGTGACTCATAGGAGGTTCCACACATAACAGCACAACAGCTCTGATAATAGGCATAGAGCACTCAGTTCTGCACTGGGAAGAAGGAGGAGCACCTGATGCCCATAGAATTGGTAGCTTTTTCCTATGTTTGCTATATTTGTTTAGCCTGTTGTTGAAAACACAGCCATTTTGCTGTGCTGCAGATTGTCTACGTGGGAGTCCAAATGCATATTTAATCCCTGATTTAAAAAGAAAAATAGATGCAGTGACACATGAGCAATTTTAGGAAAGTGTGTTCCTTGCAAGGTCAAATAAAGGCTGAGGACTCTCTCACAGAAGAGATGGTGTTCCACAGCAAGAATTGATGTAGATCCATATTTATTAAGTGATGAGTAGTTGTTTTTCTCCTTTCCACTTTTAATGACATACGCAAATGGCAGCAGAGGAAAGAATGCACCCCTCTCTTCTCCTTTATTCCCCTCCTCCCTCCCCCCCACCCCGCGCCTCTCTCTCATTAAAAGCCCCAAAAAGGTTTTGTCTAAACAGGAAAAATGTGTGGTTTAGTGACTAGTGGAAAGAAAGCCTGCAGAAGTGCCCTGGATTTGTGCCCATGATGCAAGGTGGAAACTGAAGTGTTTGCCTGTGTTGGCAGGTGTGTGTGCTGGAGGACTGGCGACATCCTGGTGTTGTGTGACTTACTCCACTGTACAGAGGCAGAGAGCTGAGAGCACCACTGACCCACAAGCTTCCAGGGCCACAATACCCCTGAGAAGCCCCAGTAAAGCTTTCTCTGGAGTATATAAATTAACCAAGAGTTCTGTTTATTTTTATGTTTTTGTCTCCTATGTTTTCTTGACTTTTGGCTTTTATAATTACCGATAAAAGACATCCAGAACCTTAAGTTGTCCAGTTTAGGTTAAGTACATCACTTACAGAATCCTGTTTTTCTTTAGCTTGAATTCTTACAAAAAATTGTTCGGTACTTGACATTTCTGTTGCCAGAAAGACTTGAGATTATCAACCAAGTCCTATGGAAGTTTTACATTTTCTAGGAAAAAAACATTGAACCATGGGTAACTGCTACCATATGGATAGTAGTGTTTGTTTGGGGTAGCTTGATCTTAGCTTATTGAAGATATGAGAGAAAGGGGGAAATAAGTTTCCAAATGTTCTCCCAGTGTTTACCTTTACTTTATTTTTAAAAAATTATTTTGCAAAGAAAACAGGTGAAGTTTTTTTTTCCTTTAAGATTTTGGGGTGTTAAGAAATCACACACTAATGTTACAATTGAGTACCTGTTCACCATTTTAACTTCTATAGGATTGGGTTCCAAATACATAACCTCTTAATGTTATTCAGAGAATAGTCCTTTGTCATTTTCTCAGCTTCTAGCTGATGCCAAATGTCCCGTTCTAATTTCTTTACTCTGTCATCTCTGCTACCTTCCTGAAGGTCAAGCCATGTTCTTTTTCCTTTCCTGTCCTTCTCTCTTCCTTCAAGTAACTGGAAGCTTGCTTTTAAGAAAGATACACACAACTGCACGTTCTTAGCTAAATTAAGGCCTTTATTCCAGATAAATTATCCCTCTAATATTGTTGCTTTTTAAGTAGTCAGATTCTTATTTCCTTTGACCATTTTTGAACCTTCACCCAAAATATCTAGTAAATTAAGTTTTATGTGTTGAGGATAAGGGACATGAGATGCTTTGTCTCCATTAATCCTGTTCATTGCTCTTTCAAGTATGTTTTCTTTTTATCTAAGTTGAAAGTAAAATTTGACAAGAATTTATCATATTACAATTTTTTCTTCTTTAAAACATTGAAGAATTGAATAGGACTATGCAGATGAGAGCCAGTTTTGGGGCACCATGTTCCAACAGTCATAGCTATTCCCTACCCATGAGTTGGAAATTTCATAGTAATTTAAGAAGCATGAACCCCCTTGTCTGGTTTCAAGAACTGAGACTAATGTTCTACAGTGGACACTGGAACTTGAATGGAATGTTTAAATAGTACATTATACATTTCTTTGTCTATGTGTATATTCTATAAACAGGCTGATTTGGACAAGGATACCAGTGTTCACCTTTTCTTTCAGCTCTTTTTCAGAAGAGTACTAAATGGATATAATTTCTAAAATGGCTTTCTATAATAGGAAGAAATGCTAAAAAATAGATTTTTATATTAGAAATATGACACTGAATATTCCAGCTGAAAATCAATTACAAAATGGATGTAGTATTCAATTAAATCTGTAGCATGTGTAAAATCACCCTCAGAAGTCAGAGTATAATGCTCATACTTATTGAAATGTAGCACTCATATGCTATTTGAAAATAAGATGATATATAACAAGCTATAAAAACAAAAAGAAATATTCTGTGATCTCCACTGTATTTCTAACTCAACGAGATATACTTCAGTCTAGGGAAAGAAAACGACTTAGAGTTTTCCAAAGAATTATATGCAGAAAATGGAGAGTTTATACATTTTTTTCCTTTATTGATCATTCACAAAACTTCAGGCTTCCCAGCTAGATTGACAACTGAGTTATTTGCCCTTCCCTAGTGACTGACAACAGGTAATAGAAAGGCTTTTACTGTGATGTAACAGCACAGAATCTTTCCTAATTTACTACTGTGGTTCTCATCAAAAGTAGCTGGCACAAAAACACTAGATTTATCACTTCAATTACTGGAATTTCACATTTAGTTTAAGAAGACGTTGTTTCTGCAATGTGACAGGCCCTGCAGATCTTGAGCTTCTTTAGACATTGTAGCTGTTGGGGTAATCAGAGAGGGAAAAAAAATGAAAGCCATTGTTATGGTTTTATAACTTTCAAAGATCTCTTCTGGCAAGAAATAAAAGAGGTTTTATTTTAAAACTGATAGGTGTATTTAAAAAAAAATTTGTCCATTTGAAAAAATGTTCAACAATCTGAAAATAGACAAGAACTATACATAAACCATCATGATATTATAAACAGATCTTTTTATTCACATAATTAAGTGGGTACAGTCATTTTGCCCATATTTTCTACACCTGCTAGAAGGATACTTTGTAATCTTGCAGAAGATTCAGTGCTCTGTATTGAAGGGTTAATAATTTATTTGCTATGCCAGCTTAAGGAAGTTTTGAAAGTTTTTTTTTTTTTTTCCAATTTCCATAAGACCCTGTCTTATAGGAACATTGGAAATCCACTAATTTTAGGGGTAAAATGATAGGACCAAGGTTTTCTATATTTTGTGTGGGAGAAGCTGTAACTGGAGTGCAAGGCCACAGACCCAACTCTGGGGGGGGCGGGGGGCGTGGGGGCGGGAGTCCTAATGAATCAGGTCTAGTCATTTGCCCCAGAAACTAAATGGAAAAAGTAATGGTAAATGGCAGGAAAGGAATTTATTCAGAGTAGTTCTCTCAGGAAGACAATGGGGATCAAGAGTCTTCAGTCCTATGTTGAGGGACTGACATGAACTTCAGGTTTAAATAGGGAAGGAACAAGAGTCGGGATAAGATGTATACATAGTCAGGCCTTCCGGGTCAGAAGGTTGATCGTTCTGCAGCGCCTTGTGCATGATGAGAAAGGGGCTGTTACCTGAGGGGTGGTTTTGACTCTCCTCACAAGATGTTTATCCATCAGAGTATTGTTCCTGGATTCCAAACAGACTCAGAGAAAGAAGACAGATATAAAGCGGAGGCGGAGATGCCAAGACTTCATCCTGCTTAAGTTACCCATCAGGCTTCTTCAGGCCCAAGTGAAGAGTCAGTGCTTTTAACTAGAGTAGTCTGTAAGTCCTTCTCGCATAGCCAAGATGTTGCTACAGGTTGGATCCCTGACCAGAAGGGTTGCAGATTTCAGTTTGTTCTGCCTGCATTTTAACTGTGACCCATCACATAAAGTTAGGTGTGGAATTTCCCACCTGTGGCTCAGAGAGTTTTGTATCTTGGCACATTGGACTCTGCGTTTTCATGTTTGGGATAGTCAGCCTACACAATCCAGTGACCAACCACCCTCTATGCCTTTCTTTGAGGAGAACCGTGATTGATAAAATCAGATTGGTGCACAGTACTTCGTTTGTGAAGAGCTGATTAGCTCTCTGTGTTGTCCAACAAATGCACAGGGATCTTCAGAAATGTCTCTGCAAGCAAGTCATTGTACTTCCCTTCCACTGTGCACTCTGGTCCATGACGTAGCCATCATTTCTCATCAATAGCTTCCACTTCACCTCTGCTACTTCCACCCTTGCTCTGCTACCAGCTGTTTTTAGTATAACCCAGAGTCATTCTTCTCAAATGGCTCCGTCTAGTAGCATAGAAAATGTTACTGTATCTGTACTTTTCATAGTAGGCACTCAAACGTGGCTAACATGACCCAGGACCTGAGTTTTAAGTTGTTTTAACTTTTAATTAAACATTGGCTATGTACATGTATAACACATGTCAATTCCTGTTCCTTTTCTACTCAAAACCCTCCCATGATTTCCTTTCTTACTAACAGTAAAAGCAAAAGTTTTCGCAGTTGCGTGGTACATACTGTGGCCTCCAGGCTTATCTCCCACTGTCCTTTGACTGCTCCTCTGCAGCTGTGCTGCCTCCTTGGTGGCCCTGAGCATGTAGGCCTGCTTCCACCTCTGGACTTTTGCAGTTGATATCCCTCCTGGCCTGTGGTCTGCTCTCTCATCTGTTTCCTGTCTTTGCTAATTGACAGCTCTCATCAAAGCCTTTTCTGATGGCGCAACTTAAATGACATCATCCCCTGTGTGTCCTGAGTGATGCTGTCCCACAAAGTACTTACTCAGGCTTGGTAAAATCTACTTAGTGATCTCTGTTTCATCAGATCTCTGTCCAGGCTATCAGGAAATGCTCTTGGATTATCTTCAAAATACCCCTGAAATCATCTGAAACACTTTGTATTTTACTTATTTAATTTTTATTATTTTCCTCATGTTGGAGGCTATTCCCTGCTGTAGCCCCAGATCCAAAGAAAATATCTAGCACATTATAAGTGTTTAACAAAGTTTTAATGTTTAAACAAATATATGAAGATAAAGCATTATGAATAATTTAGCAAAAGGACCACTAAGCAAACCACAATTGAGTTCAAAAAGAAAATGTTATGAACACACTGGAGATATACTATCAACTGCCATGGATTAAACTCTTATATCAAAAAAAAGAAAAAGAAAAAAAGAAAAGTCATCTTTTCAGCAATTGATATATATACTGTATAATTATTTAAATGATATAATTTAAGAGGAATTAATAGGTATACAATTAACTTGGAATTATTGAAACACAGCATAACCTTATGATCAAGTATCTATGGAAAATATATAGAACTTATAATTGACTTTAAAGAACAATTTAGTAAATTTAAGAAACCAGAAATTATGAAATCATATTCTCTCATTCATATGATTAATAATAAAAATTTAAACAGGAAAAAAACCCAACTACCTGAAAATATCATTATACTTCCCATATAATAGGGGGAAAGCAAGTAAATCAAGAGTATAGTTGTGGACTTTTTTAAAAAGTAATTTTAAAAATGTCATATTAGAACCTATAAGATTTATCTGATGTTGATCTTAGAAATAAATTCACCATTTTAAATGCTTTTATAATTAAATAGAAGGTAAAGTGAAATAAAGTATTTAAAATAACAATCTAAAAATGCTATATCAAAACAGAGTAATGAAATAAATTGTTTAGAAAACCAAAATTAATAAATTCAACATAATTTGACTAGAAATTAGGCAAACCTGACAAGTCAAGAAAAATTTTGAAATAAAAATTTTATATAGCAGGGGGGGACTGGGGTTGTGGTTCAGCAGTAGAGAACTCACCTAGCACATGCAAGGCCCTGGGTTCAAACCTCAGCACTGCATAAAAATACATAAATAAAATAAAGGTATAAAAAATTTATATAGCAATTGATAAGGCACTGCCTTTTATGAAAATAAGCTGTGATTTAAGGTTGACACATCTTGAAAATGTCAATTAAACGATGCAGGAATAAATCTGAACCCTTCTTCATTTCTGAATGTTATGGGTGGTTTATGTGGCATAGGAATTGCAGTTTTTGAAGTTTAATAAACTTCAAAAGTACATTTTTTTTTTTTTTTTGCATCTGTGGTCTTTGCGCTCATACAGTAAATCTTTGATTACTTTCTCAGCAGATAAACTCAGAGTTATAGACCTTAAGGACCCCAGTAGAACCTGGTCAATCGAATCTACTCAGGCCCAAAAGAGACTATAGAATGTTAGAAAATGTCTTCAGTACATCAGTTGGTTAAATGAGAAGATAAAATGACTACCCCAAGGGATGCCAAAAAGAATCATTTGACTTAAAACCATTTTTAAATAACTCTAAAACTGAGCAAACTGAATACATTATGTTTGTATATCATCCTTATCCTATAAAAATTTTTGAAGTAGCTTACATGAAGTACATAAATATATACAAAATGCAGAAAATAAAATTCAAAAGTACAACAAAAAGGTAAAATTTTTGTCCAGATGAGAAACCCAGCCAGGGAAAAGAAAATGGATTTCTTCACTGAGTGTCAGTCATTTGGCAACCTAGACCATGTGATGGGAAACACCCGCCTGGGGAAGGAGAGCAGGGCTCTGTGCAGTCTCCGCAGTGTACAGAGTGCAGAAAGCTCTGGTCACTGAGAGGTGGGGTTGAAACCACAGAAGTGGGGATGCCATTGGGCAGAGGAAAGTCTTTTGCTCAGAAACTATTCTGTGCACAGAAAATTCCCTGGGAGTTTTTATTAAATTATGAAATTAAAAGTTTAGTGAAATGGCTGAATATAAGATTAATATACAAAAATTAAAAACCTTTCCATAATGTAGGCATAACAAATGAGAAAAAATGGTAGAAAGAAATGTCATTCACAATTCTAACAAAGATAAATAATAGAGACCATTGTCCCTACCTATCCATTTGTTTTAAATTCATTCTTATATTTGAAAAAGCCAGTTTTTGTTGAGTACAGAAGATGAATTGAAATGTTCATTATCTCCAAATGGGAGGATAGCTGTCCTTCCTGACCTGTATAAGACCTGAACAGAGGACTAGAGTCACAGGAGACGGGAATAGACTTATAAGAAATGAAATAGTGGGTCATGGCTGAAGGATAGCAGTTTGTGTGGTTGTTGTTATTGAGCACTTACTGTATACTAGACTTGGAGCCCCATGGCTTTATGCATTTCACCTGTTCAGTTCTCACACCAGCCATAAGATGTTAATGCCATCCTACTCTTTTAAGATGAGAAAATTGAACCTTGTCTGAGAGCTATTAAAGGACAGAACAAAGATTCAATGCTAAGTACATCTGACTTCAAAGCTTTAAGAAGATATAAAAATATATTAAATAGATTGATTAAAAGCAGAATGTTTCATGTAATCATTAAAATAATGCACTTATATTTGCATGTACATATAAGTGAGTATATGTATATATATATATATATATACATATATATATGCATTCTTAACAAAGACTCAAAAATCAATGTAGAAGGGAAATACTATTTAATAGTTAATAAATCTGTGAGACTGAAATTGCAATTTAACAGAAAATCCAATTTATATTTTTATTGGACACAGTTCAGAAAGATAAATGTTGATGCATTGAAGAGTTATATGTAAAAACAAAATTATAAAAGTTTATACAGAAGTAGAATAGTCAAAATCATGAGAGAACTTATCAGAATTTGAACAAATGAAGGAAATAACAAAAGAGCAGATTAGTAGATTTAGTTGTCTAATAAACTAAATCCTGTATGTCAAAATTTTTCCAAATAAAAAGCCAACTTCAACACTGATAAAATATCTTCTAATAAAATACCTTCTAAATAATACATTAAAATTGTGTCGCATTTTATATAAAGAGCTCATACAAATCAATAGGAAGAACACTACAAACTTAGTAAAAAAATGACAGATCAGTCATAAGATAAGAAATAAAAACATCTAGAAATGTGTTCATCACTTAAAACTAAAGAAATGCAGACTTATTTCTTGAAAGAAAACAATAGTTTTATACCTTTTCTCATCAAATTAGCAAAGGAAAATGCATGTGAACAGCTTGGTGTGATGTGCCTCTGCTGCAGGTCATGGTTGTAATTGGTCCCAGTTTTTTGGAAAATAACGTAATGATATGAATTGAGTGCCTTAAAAGTATTCTTATGCTTTGATGGGAGAGATGAAGAAATATTTCCACAGTGCTACCTATTGAAAGCAGCCTGGATGTCAAGGATCAGAGCCACATCATTCCTTGAGTTCTGTTCAGCCCACAGCTAGCTGCAATATGCAGTGGTTCAGAGCACACCACAGGAGTGGTGTTCAGACCTGGGTTCAAATTCACAGTACAGCACTTTGCAGTTACTATTTAACTTAATCGTGAAAGGTGATGATAATAGTAAGATGTGCTATCTAAGAATATTAGAGTTAAATACCTGTGAAAATTACTAATCAGCATAAATCATATAATAAGCCTTGAATTTGCTATTAATATACTATCAATTACGATTAGTTTATTCACAATTATAATTGATAACATTGATGTATAATATAATTAATAATTGATCATATTTAAGTATAATTGACTAATAATTAATGGTAGCAAGTTTTAATAGCCCCATGTGTCTCAGTAAATCAGGGAAAATCAGCACTAAAGCATCTCAATTCTTAAGGTCCACCTAATCGGAGTCCTGCTGCCCTTTGATGTAACTGCTGACAACTACTTCTTCCTGACCTACCTCCTTCCCCTCCAGGAGCAGTCAGAAATCAATTGGCTCTCTGGGGCCAATGTTACTTCTGTTTTCAGAACTCTCTGCTTAGTGGTAGATCTGAGGTGCTCATAACCAGGAAACCGTGAGTGTGAAATATTATCAGCTACTTTCTAGCTACCCGGATGCCTCTTTGACTGTAAGTATTAGTGATCTAATTTATTTAATCCATCTCTGTTCAGTAGAACCTATACTTTGAAGAAGGAAATCCCTTATTAGGTTACCTCATTTCCCTTGTTTTATATTTATTTCAGCTTATTGCCATTGGAATTGGTCAAAGTTGGTCATCATTGTAGATAACTAGCTTTGGGTTGGTTTTGGTCAGTCTGCAGTAAATACTTATCATGTTCTTCTCAGAAAGCACCAAGCTAATATTGAACCAGTTGTATTTGGAGGTCTAGAATCGAAGAAGGAAAAGAGAGGACATGTGGAAAACTCAGGCTTTCCCTCAAAAAAACTATTGTCTATCCAGGGAACCAAAAACGATTATACAAATGGAATCTACCAAAAGACATGAATTCATGATTCACTTTGAAAGTAAGATCTTTGTCTGTGCTTTAGTGGAGTGTTACCTTAAAAGTGCACAAGCCATTTGAAGGATTTTTATTTTCTCAAGTGCCCCTCTTTGTTTTTTTGAAAAAGTACCCAACACTGGTAGGCTGCTTTCAAGCCCTCCTCACTTGTTAATAAGGCAGAATACTTGAGCTGTAGTGTTGAGAATTCCACTAATGTGGATTAACTTAGTTGCAGATAAAATTCTTTAATCAGTCATCTGTTTTTTGATTAATTCATTATTTATTCCTAATCTCTAATCACACCATATAGAAAATTTACCTAAAGTATATTGAAAAAAAGAATGTATTGCATTTTTCTTTCTATGTTAAGTCGGGATAGTAAAATGATAATAGTGTGAAATTCCAGGATAGGAGTTTCAGATGAGCCCTCACTTTTTTAATTTTTTTAACATATTTGTTCTTTTAGTTATACATAATAGTAGAATGTATTTTGACATATTATATCCACAGAATATAACTTCCCATTTTTGTGAATTGTACATGATGTAGAGGGGATCTCTGACTTTTTGTGACCTATTATCCATATTCATTTTCAAGTGTGCTACATATTCTTCTTTTACTTGTTATTAAACATTTCAACCAATAATTCTAAAAGTTTAGTTTAAAAGGTGATAAATTTAAAGTTTAATATAATGTGTATTTTTAAAGGAATTATCTCAAATAATTTTATCTCATAGGCATATACTGTGACAGATGTTTGCAAATCTTGGTTTAAAACTGATTGAAGTATTTTAAGAAAACTGAAAAAATGTCAGTTGTAAAATTTATTTTACCAAGTGCAGATGTAAGACATCAAGTTCTCAGACTGATGGCAGAATTAACAAAAAACACCATCTGGTTCAATAATTATCTGAAAATACCCATATTCTTGGATTTGTTAATACCACTTAGTTCCCAGCTTTATTTTATCTGAGTTTGCACACCAACCAGGCTAGGTTGTACAAAATGAAGACTATTTCCATCTGATCATTTTAAAAACTGTGTGTTTGCATGAATAATGAATCTTTGAATTGTTACTAAACAAGCAAATTATTTGCGTCTGTGTCACATCGGTTATCAAGTTTGCACATGTGACAGCTTCAACAGCCGTCACGTAAAATGCATAGAGCTTGTAACCATATGTTTTTGCTTGACAAAAAGCTAAAACTCAAGATCCATTTTCAATATGGAATGCACAAATTAACACTTTAAAATGCACCACAATATGTACAGCTTGGCAAAATTTGCAGAAATAGCACGTTTCTAGATATTAACTGATATCTTTGGATTCGACCTTAAGGTATTCAATCATTTTGATTAAAAGACTGATTTCTCATAAAACCACAGTCTGTTGGAGGCGCAAAGCCAATGACATTTGAGCGTTCATATATTTTCATAAACTTTGAACAATGTCAGTGAGACACCTCTTCAATCTTGGCCACACAACAGCAGGGTATTCAATCTTTCTTTAGCTTAAGACAGAAAATTTGAATATCAGCATAGGGTTATAAATGTGGCAGGTCGGGTGGTGTGCTCCGTGTTGATTGTTAAGGAGCAGACTGTTCGGTTTGCACAACATTCCGCTGTGCACTCTTAGCCAGCATTTTCCCTTTCCTTCACTTTTTCCCACCTCCCTCCCCCAAAGGTATCACAGGAAGAAAGTGTTTTGTTTTATAAATGTGGTTCCTTTGAAGACTTTCTCAGGTGTGAGAAGGATGCCTTTAAAAATGACTACTCCTGTTGTCTCAATTGCTCTGAGGACTGTGATGCTGTAGATACCCTGATACTTCTTCAGCAGCTTTTTCATCCTTTGAACATAATAATTAGTCTTTATGATATCAAGTATGTCTGTTCCCCTTTGGCCTCCTAAGCAGAAATTGGATGTTCTTCAAATATTTCTTTTTTTGGTTGCGTAGTTCAGTGCAGAGTGATTATCCTATGTGATCAGTGAGATGTGCAAGGTTTTCAGTTTGTTGTAAATAATAGTGTTAAGTGTATTAACATCCTCTACAAATCACATGTCTCTCTCTTTAGAGCATTGTCTTGCAGACAGCTTGGACAAAAACCAGATGGGCTGTGAGGGGAAGATGAGCAATTCTGTCTTGTCCAGACAGAAGATGCAACAACAACATTCTGTTAAGTAGAGACAATGAAGGCTTATTTTAATATATTGTAATACATAACAGATGCCTAAAAATGTTTACCCAAAATTCCTTTAATCTTGCTAATCCTCACATTTAACATATTCTTAGTATTAGAATGCAAAGCATTTTTAGTACTCTAAGACAAAGGAGAGCAAAATTATTGAAGAGTTGGCTTCACTTGGCATGATCCCACAGAATTAGACGTAGTCATTGATAATAGTCCAAATCTTTGTATTTTTTATTATTATGTATGTATACCCACCTCCAAAGATAAAATGAAATGTTTGCTTTGGTAAGGTAGAATCCATATCAGAAAAGGTACTTATTAATTGTGTTCTTAATTCAGTAAAATCTGCTATGTGAGACATGGGAGTAAATTGTTCAATTGAATAGTTTTGTAGCTCTTCTAAACCAGTACAGCTTGATTCATTAACTCACTGATGTGAGATATCTTCAGTGACCAGCAGCTGATAGTTCAAGGGGTAATGATGTTGATTCAGCTACCATAATTTCCAAATAACTGCAGTCTTCATTACTTCCTACTGTAGCTGGCCAAATACACACCTTCAGTAAGTATTGTGAGCATAGGCCATATCTAAAGATAAAAGAATTCCCTTGCCTGGGTAGGTTATCACTTCTGTAGGGCTTTGCCCTCACAGGCCTGTTCACTGCATTGACCACCCATTAATTCAGCAGACATCAAGGAGCATCTGTTGGGTGCCAGTCACTGTGCAAAGTGCAGGACTCCACCCATAAGCACTGTCCTCCTGTGCCAGTGGAGATACAGGAGACAACAGTGACCACAGTAGGTGTCTTGTGGTGAGGACTGACCAACGCTCGCACAGGAATCGAAGGCTTGTACCTTCACTGAGGACAAGCTGTTCGAGGGGAGGAGGGCTCGAAAGCATTCCACGGAGAGGGTGACCCAGTGCAGGGTCCTTCAGAGGGAGAGAGCCACATGGCACACTGAAGGCAGTGAAAGTTCAGACCAGTGTGACTGAGAATGTGGAAGAAAGAGCATGTGGCCAGTGAGGAGGACTATACAGGCCGAGGGACAACTTCAGGTTTTCATCATGGAGATTATAAGAACAAATTTAAATTTAGGAATCAAACTCTTCTCGTTTGTGTAGAATGGATTGGAGAGGAAAGAGTTAGGAAACTAGTTAGGTGATCATAACCAAGACCACAAAGATACAGGTGGTTTATACTAAGGTCATAGCCATGGTTACAGAGCAAAGAGGGAGGGTGCAGGATACATGCTGGAGACTGAGTTGGCAGGACTCACCAGTGAACTGTAAGTGGATAAGCAGGGTAGTTGGATGGATTAAGAAAGATTGCTGGTTTCCCATCTTGAGTGATGGACAAGTGTTGATGCCTTTTTGATCTCTGATTTAGAACAGACTGCAGAATTAGGAGACAGTCACCTCAGGAGAGAGTGTGAGGAGACAGAAGAGAGGGTCCAGGTAGAATCCTGAGGACCACAAAGCTCAAGGCCAGCCCCAGGACAGCGAGTCAATACAGGGGGTGGTGAGAGGGAACAGTGTCAAAGTTGAAGAGACGGGAGGCTTCAAGAAGGAAGGTGAGCCAGGCTGAATGTCATGCACCTGTGATCCCAGCAGCTCAGAGGCTGAGGAGAAGGAATGCAAGCTCAAGGCCAGCCTGGGCAGCTGAGGCCCTGTCTTAAAAAGGCTTGGGGTGCCTGGGTTCAATCCCTAGTACCAAAAAAAAAAAGAAAAAGAAAGAAAGAAGAAACATGGAGTCAGGATGCCCTGTGGCTTCTCTTGAGCCCTTTCAACACCTCCCACCTGGGCTGTATGCTCAGTGCACACAGCCTGGTGAAGAGCAGAGTGCTGTCTACCCTGGCCTCTGCTGGGCCACTATGGTCCTGGAAGAATCAGATTTTATTTGGTCATTCAGCAAGCTGAATTGTGTTTCCAGAATGCTACCTATCATTAAATTATGTGTTTCCGGGCTTTGCTCTGGAAATTCTCAGGGAGAGCTCTCAGTTTATTTGCCAGGGATGCCATAATAAGGTGCCAGAGTCTGGAAAGCTTAACAGCAGACATTTATTTTCTCACAGAACAGGAGTCTGAGACAGGTTTCAGCAGGAGTTGTCCCCCCAGGCCTCATGCAGATGGCCGTCTTCTCCCTATGTCTTTATGCAAACGTCCTCTGAATGTCTGTGACTCCACCCTGTCCTCGCATAAGGACATCAACCACACTGGATTCCGGTCCATCCTAATGGCCTCATTTTACCTTAATTACTTTTTTAAAGGACTTATCTTCAAATCCAGTCAAATTCTAAAGTATTTGGGGTTGGGACTTCAACAAGTAAATATTGTAGGACATAATTTAGCCCCTAACAGGCCCAAAATGTGCATTTTAAGCAAATACCCCAAGCAATTTTAATGCTATTGGGCTTCAAACCAACTTTAAGAAACACAGAACTACAATGTACAGAAAACTGCTGAGATAAAGGGGATTAATGAGGTCCTTTCCCTTTAGGGACTGACATCCCTTGGGGAGATCTACCCATGAGCTCTGAGAATGTGTTCTCATGTTCAAGTTGTCACACCTGTCTTTACATTGTGTCCAGTTCCCAAAGAAGGCAAAATGCAGGGGAGCGGTGAGGGGGGAGTATATCTATGAACATGAATAATTTATGTGCTGTGAGCAACCATATCTTATGTTAGCTATACATACAGATCAGATAATTTTGTAGAATAACTGAAAGTCAGTGTCAGGATAGTTTGCCCACAGAAATCGATCATTTGGTTTGTACCTTCAACTATATTTGTCTTTTTTTTTTTTATTTCTTAACAAACATGTCTTTTTTTTATTATTATTATTGGTTGTTCAAACCATTACAAAGCTCTTGACATCATACTTCATACATTAGATTCAAGTGGGTTATAAACTCCCATTTTTACCCCAAATACAGATTGCAGAATCACATCGGTTACACATCCACATTTTTACATAATGCCCTATTAGTAACTGTTGTATTCTGCTACCTTACCTATCCTCTACTATCCCCCCTCCCCTCCCCTCCCATCTTCTCTCTCTACCCCATCTACTGTAATTCATTTCTCTCCTTGTTTATTTTCCCATTCCCCTCACAACCTCTTATATGTAATTTTGTATAACAATGAGGGTCTCCCTCCATTTCCATGCAATTTCCCTTTTCTTTCCCTTTTCCTCCCACCTCATGTCTCTGTTTAATGTTAATCTTTTCTTCCTGCTCTTCCTCCCTGCTCTGTTCTTAGTTGCTCTCATTATATCAAAGAAGACATTTGGTATTTGTTTTTTAGGGATTGGCTAGCTTCACTGAGCATAATCTACTCTAGTGCCATCCATTTCCCTGCAAATTCCATGATTTTGTCATTTTTTAGTGCTGCATAATACTCCATGGTGTATAAATGCCACATTTTTTTTTTTATCCATTCACCTATTGAATGGCATCTGGGTTGGTTCCACAGTCTAGCTATTGTGAATTGTGCTGCTATGAACATCGATGTGGCAGTATCCCTGTAGTACGCTCTTTTAAGGTCTTCAGGGAATAGTCCGAGAAGGGCAATAGCTGGGTCAAATGGTGGTTCCATTCCCAGCTTTCCCAGGAATCTCCATACTGCTTTCCAAATTGGCCGCACCAATTTGCAGTCCCACCAGCAGTGTACAAGAGTACCCTTTTCTCCCACATCCTCGCCAGCACTTGTTGTTGTTTGGCTTCATAATGGCTGCCCATCTTACTGGAGTGAGATGGTATCTTAGGGTGGTTTTGATTTGCATTTCTCTGACTGCTAGAGATGGTGAGCATTTTTTCATGTACTTGTTGATTGATTGTATGTCCTCCTCTGAGAAGTGTCTGTTCAGGTCCGTGGCCCATTTGTTGATTGGGTTATTTGTTATCTTATTGTCTAATTTTTTGAGTTCTTTGTATATTCTGGATATTAGGGCTCTATCTGAAGTGTGGGGAGTAAAAATTTGTTCCCATGATGTAGGCTCCCTATTTACCTCTCTTATTGTTTCTCTTGCTGAGAAAAAAACTTTTCAGTTTAAGTAAGTCCCATTTGTTGATTCTTGTTATTAACTCTTGTGCTATGGGCGTCCTATTCAGGAATTTGGAGCCCGACCCCACAATATGTAGATCGGAGCCAACTTTTTCTTCTATCAGACGCAGAGTCTTTGATTTGATATCAAGCTCCTTGATCCACTTTGAATTAACTTTTGTGCATGGCAAGAGGAGGGGATTCAGTTTCATTTTGTTGCATATGGATTTCCAGTTTTCCCAACACCATTTGTTGAAGATGCTATCCTTCCTCCATTGCATGCTTTTTGTCGTGGTTGCTAATATAGTTAACCCAGCTGGGTTTTTTTAGAATAAATACTTGCCGTTTGCTCTAAATGCACATAATATGGGGTCACTTTTAGTTTGATTTGTAAAATCCATGGCTAAAATTCTATTCTTTCTGTGTTTTTCTGACTTGCTGGTGTGTTCATATGTGTACACAACCACATCTGTGAATAAGGTAAAGAAAAATTTAGAAGGTGCTTTAAAGATAAAAGTTCTGAAACAGTGTTATGTCTGAGACACTATTTGTTATGAATGTTTTCTACAGCCTAGTTTATTTCTTTTTAAAATTATCCTAAGCAGTGGCAGGTTCAGTTTGGTTTCAGAGGATAAAGATTGTCAACCCTGAAATCTTTATCCTCATGGATCTATTCTTCTCCCTCCCTCCACAGAGGAAGTGCTCCTAGCTGGGGCCACTGGTCAGGACAGACTGGTGTTCATTCTCTCTTCAGATGCCATGCTGCCTCTGCAAAGGGTGGAGAAGAAGCACGCTCACCATCCTCACTCAACGGGGAGAGAGAGAGAGAGAGAGAGAGAGAGAGAGAGAGAGTAGAGTGCAGGGAGGGAGGGAAGGAATATCTGTTTCTCCAGCACCCCCATACTCTCCTGTTTCAGCATGTGGCTTATAGTACCAGTTTCCATGGTTTGCTTTATATTTGGGCAAATCGTTGTCAACATGCGTGAGTACAGTGAACACATACTTTCAAATGTTGAAGAGTTTCAACTGTAATAACAAAAAATAGCTCCAAACTCAAATTGTATTATAATAAAACATAAAAATTGAAGGTGAAGTCTTACAGTAAAACTGCCTCTTTAAAGAAACAGTAATAACATGTTTGTGTGTCCAAGTCACCAGGAATCATGTAAGTACATGAAGATTATAACAATAAAATATTGAAAAGAATTTCTAAAAATAGATATGTTAAAGTAACAGTTATTTAAACTAGATGAAAAGTTAATTTTGAAAGTCATATGATTGGGGCAGAATGTTCATAGACAAAAGAAAAAACCATTGCAACCAGGTTCCTTAATCTACCTGAATTATTAATTTTTGTGTTAGATATTTAATTTTTTTCCCTGGACTGGACAGGACTGAGTAATTGCCAACAACAGCAGTCAGAGCCATACCTTAGATCTTGCTCTGTTGGCTAAAAAATATTATTACATTGTTATTATCTAAAGGATTAAGACTGTATCGCCACAAATCACATTGTGGATTAAATTAAGGTTTTCTCAGATTCTTTCTCTGTATAATGGGAATTATCTGCATAATGTGGGTTGCTTTTTCGAGTTATTAGAAATATGAATTGTTAGCCTGGAATTTATTATATATGTCACATTTCTCAGATTTCTGTAGCAAGAATGTACCTAGTTCAGCAGACTTGTTTACAGGCCACACATTAGGTGCCATGTCAACAGTGAGTGGACAGGAGCACTCCTGGCCTCGTGGGCAAATCTGGAAGAGTGATCACAGAAGGTGGCCAGGACTGGTGGGACCTACGAGGAGCATAGCTTTGGGACAGGATTTTTTTGTTTGAACAGAACAAGAAAAGGCTCTGGAAAAAAGAGTGTGGTGGGATAGGAAGAGCTGCCTGGTGAGCCCCAGCAGCTACTCTGCTGCTGAGAGGCATCACTACCCTGCCAAGCAACCTCTTCCCCATCTTGTTCCCAAGCATGAGACCTTATCCCCCAGCCACTGATAGAAGAGCAGAATCTCTTCTCCCTCCCTACTGAACCACAGTGACTTGTCTACTCTTTAGTAACTTCCCATCATTAATAAGCCCTCAATGATTCAAGGTCACTTGGCCCTTTGTAATCATGGGTTGGCTGACCTGAAAGATATCATTATCTCACACAAATCACAGCAGTTCATTCACCTGCAAAACTCCCTGCACATGTAACAATAACACAGATTGTAGATCTCCTAGGTTACCTGTTAAGGGCCAGGTGAGCAGATTAGTCAAAGAAGTTGAACTTTCTGTACTATGAAATAGTATAATGGTCATCGTTTAAAAATATCTTTAGGTAATACACAAAGTCATTAAAATTATAATGCTAAGAGGTGATATAATCACTGAATTTCAATAATATATATTTCTATTTTTTGTTATTTGTTTGTTTAGCTGATTTTATTTTGCGTGAACTAATCCCATGATGGCGCAGCCCATTTTTCTCTTCCCTACCTTTACCCCATATAAGAAGAAAATGGATCAATTTTTTTTAAAGGACATTGATAGTCATTAGAGTGTGGAGAAAATTGATCAAAATATTAATTAGACTTTTGTTTTGCTAGTTTGCATTAGACAGATGGAGTTCTGATCTTTAACAGCACCATGACTCATGAAACTGCTTGTGTACTAAAATGCCATTATTAACACAACAGTAGTTTTCAGCAGTTGGTAATTATTGGCATAATTAAACATTTATCAAGAAACGAGTATTTATCATTCATTAAACTTTCATTAAAAATCCATCTTAGCAAAGGCTAGACTAGTGATTTTCACACGATAGCTTCTAAACGTCTGGCAGGAACGTGGAGCACTCTCATAATGACCTACGTCATACAAAGGTGATGCTCAGGAAGGGGGCAGCTGTGGGATTTGGATTTGGTTTATCCTCAGCGCCATTAGGTTGGACCAGAGTTCACAGCATTTGGCATTTTGTAGGAACCTATCTAGGAAGTGGTATTACCCTTGGCAAAGAAAAGTTACTTCTACTCAAGCTCTGTAATGACATTTACATAATTTGATTTCCCCAAAACATGGGGTGTTTTATATCTTGGGCATGATATTTTGTATCGTGTATAGAAACTGGAGCAGAAGTAGAGACTGATATTATCACACTCTAAACATCTGACTTGAAAGTTCGACACAAGGAATCTTCCTTCAGTTCCCTTGTCACTCTGCAGGCCACTGAAAGGCTTTCTGTCAATCAGAGCCTTCACCATGTCACAGAGCATATGTCACTTGATGTACAGTGATGGCAGTCTGGGTGTTATGTCCAGATTTTTTGACTTACTTTAGATTACATACCTATTTCCCAAAATAAAGGAATGAAATAGGATAGAAAATGACATATAGAGAATTCCATCTAACTGCTGCTCTCAACTCCTCTGCATGTTTTTCCTGTTTAACTGCGTACTACTAGCAACACGGCAGACTTCACATAGAACTAGTCGATGTTGTTTTTTTTTTTGGGTTTTTTTTTTTTTTGGTTTTTTTTTTCCAAAAAAAAATGGTCCATGTTTATGGGGTACCATATTATATTCAATACATGTATATATTATATAATGTTCAAATCAGGGTACACATTTCTCTCATTTATCATTTGTTTATGGTGAAGACATTCAAAACCTTGTTTTCTAGCTTTTAAGAAAAATGTAGGAAAGCTTATTCCTATCTATAGTCATCCTACTCTACAGTTGCATAGCACAGCTGCTTACTTCTCTGGAATTTCCACTTGGTGCTGTGGATCAACCTTGTCCATCCTTGCCCTTCCTGTTCTCCCCCAGAGTCTCCCCATTCCACTCTCAACCTCTGTGAGATTAACTTTTCAGATTCCATGTATGAGTGACACCATCTAGCATTTTTCTTTTTGTGCCTGACTCATTGCAGGTAATGTAATGATCTCCAATTTCACCCATATTTTCACAAATGACACAATTTCATTTCATACAGTTAAGTAGTATTTGGTGTATATGAACCACATGTTATTTAACAATTCAGCAGCTGATGGGCACGTTAAGACTGTATGATTAGTATTTATAGTGAAAGTGTATGTTTTCTATTTTGTTCATATTCATCCAATGTGATGAAATGGCTGTTGTGAATAATACTGCAGTAAGCATGGTGTGCAGATGTCTCTTTGAGCCCCTGATTTTATTTCCTTTGGATTTGTACCCAGTAGTGGGACTGTTGTATCATAGGTTGGTTCTCTTACTTTCTGAGAAACTATCATACCATTTTCCACAAGGGCTGTACTTATTCACATTTCTACCAACCACATGCAAAGAGAACTATTTGGTGTTATCATGCTTTTGTTTTATTCTAAACTGAAATCTTGTGGCATGTCACCTTACAGCCTTCCAGGGCTGTCTTCTCTTGCATTAAGGTGAATGTAGAGTCCCAGCTTGTGGTCTAGGCCTGCCTGCACAACAGTTACCTGTGCCCTGCACGCTCATCAGAAAGCTCCACATACACTTAACATTCTGGGTACCTTCGTCAGGACTAGACAAGTGGTAAAAAGCAAAGATTAGATAAACAAAGATTGCTCAGAATGCCTCTTCACATAGATGATAGTGCTTCAAATCCTATTCTATATTCAGCAACTTTCTTTTTGTTTTCTCCTGGGCAAAAAATTTACTGTATCAGTGCTTTTATGTCACGAGAATGAATTGAATTTGTACCCTTTAGTGCAAACAACAATAGACAGAGTGGTAACCTAGTGGAAAACAAATAGACACCCCGTCCCTTTTGGGGATTCAGAGAGGTTCAGAAGGATGGAGCTGACGGTGGAGAGGTGGCAGATAAAAAGAGGCCAAAGCAGGAAAGAATCCTGCGGTCATTTATTACCATGCCATCTTCATAGTGTTTGCTGAACCAAGGTGCAGAGTAATGATTCAGACAAATGACGTTAATCATAATAGCTGGCCCTTTGGCAAAAATGGAACACCCAGCATCACAGCAGGAGACCTAATCAGATTCCCAAAACCTGCTTCAGAAGGAGAGAATGTTGGGCCTTCAGTTTTTCTGTCAATGGCTTCCCGTGGGATATATTGTCTTTAAAAGAAACAGAGTGGTAAGAAACCGTACGCTCTTGTCCCCTCCCCTTCCCAGACCTCCCAAGAAATAGTCACATTAAACTTCATGATTACTATTTATAGTGAAAGTGCATTATTTTTGTATTTTCTTTTTATCCTTCCAGTATGGTAAGATGGCAGGAGCTGTTAGGACTATTCAAGTCATATTTTTCATAATCCCACTGATCAGAGTTTATCTTTACTTACATGGAATCATTTTAAAATGGCTATGTGTGTCATGGAACCAGCTGTGTAACATGTACATGTCAGTGTTCTGGGGTCTTATGTGAAATGAGGAGATTCACTCAGAGATGGGCAACCATTAGGGCATATAAGTACATTTGGTCAGTATCTATTCAGAGAATATGTTTAATGTCCTTCTTGGCCTTTGAAATATATTAAAAGCTAGAGAAAATAAGTTCATTTGTTATTGTGTGTTGAGTTTTTATGGATTTTCATAATTAACCTTATTGGTGGAATGAGTCAGTTGTTTTTTAAGGATACAACTCATTAGAAAAACCAAAGAAATTGTTTAGTTCTACATACTTTCAGATTTATTAATTGCACACATTTTGTCATCACTTTATTATGCACACTTTGGCACTTAATGCTGTTGTGTAGACAAGAGAACAATTGAGAAACCAGTTATACATCATCTCTCGGGGAAAATTAAGTTGACATGTGGGAGGCTAATGTACACACTTCAGATTCTTTGTTGATTTGCTGTTTTCGTCTTCATAACTCTAGGTAAACAGTGTGTGCTGCCATCTAACGCACAGGTTAACTGTAGTTGCAGGCTATTATACGTCATTAGCGTAAGTAATATGCAGTCACAGAAGAAAGATGGAAGCTCTTCACTTGTAGCCACGTGGACATTCCATTTGTCATCTGGTGCAGCACTGCAAAAATTAGTTGCAGCAGGCCTTCCTGTAATTTATAGCTTAGTGCGATGAAATTAAGCAGTGAGCCACACCATTTTGGCTGATTAGTGTTAGTGTGTTTTGCATCCCCCTTTCCAATGACAGATTTGGGGTGGGGGGACCCAGCCCTGGTCATTCAAAATGTCATCTCTGATACCCTGTTTTTGTTACCAGTTTCAACCAAACACTGGACTCATCTTTGAACACAGAGCTGCTTTCAACAATAATGAAAATGGCATATATCTGTTATCTTCTGGAAGTGACATTGTGCCTTCTCCCACCATTTTATGATACTGTAGCCCTCATATGATGAAATAAGGCAAATAATGATTTAACAATATTGACTCAAGGGCAGTACCGCAGATGGAATTGATGGATACCAACAGACTAGACCTTAGGCTCTGGCCTTCTCTGTCTGGCCAATAACCACTCATTGTTGATCGTAGAATAAACAGAATACTATAGATGTGTACTTTGATCTGGCGCCTGACAGGCATGGAATAATTTTTAAAGGTGAAAAAGCCACCATGTGCAAGAAGGAATAGTGACCGGCGAGTCCTGCACTTAGAGCTATGGTATGTTGTAGCTGTAGTATGTATTTGATCAGGAGTGGGCAGTGTATCCCCCTTGTCTTTGGAATACGTTGCAAGTGCCAGTTCCTGACTTCTGAGGATTCTGTTAGCTAAGATATCTTGTGATGGGGAGAAGTTATCACAGTAGAATACGATCCATAGGTATTAGTGTCAAGAAGAAGAATATCTTTCTTGCCCTTTCTTCTGGATTATTGCATGGGTTATATAAAGATTGGGATGAGTTAATAGAAAACAAAGAAACTAGTGGTGGCAGGAGCAGGTGAGGGATAGGGGAAGTAACAGCATTGCAGAAAACATGGCTCTTGCTGATGCCAAAAAATAAAATAATAGGTAGCTTTCTTTCTCCCAAAGCAGTGGCGTGCATAAATGGACCTGACATAATCATGATAGGCATCTGACACTGGGTAAAACTGAGACTGGGCAGAGGATACTAATGCAGAGGGAACTCTGAGAGTTCTAACAACTCATGTGGAAGCTTTCTAGCCTTTGCAGATGAATTGCAGCAGTGATGAGAAAAATAGTGCAATTCTTTGGTTTCATTTTCATTGTGATTTACATAGAAGAAAACATGTTGATAAGAAAAAAAAATTTATGATTTAGGGGCGGAGGGTAGTGTCACCTAGCAGTTCTGTACTGAGTGGAGCCCTCATTGTTTCACAAGAGAGAATTTATACTGTTCGTTGTTAAAATGACATACCTGAATGAATCAGACCTACCTTGTTCACACCCAAGATGAGAAAAATGATTTATTATCTGTCCTTTGAATTTCTCTAAGCATTCTGTCTAAACTTTAAAGGAGGATTACACTTGCGATTAAATCTTAACAAATGTTGTTTTAACTAGACTGCAATATATGTTATTGACAACAAGCAACTTTTTTTCTCAAAATAACATTGGTGCTTAGGCATACAATTTACAAAAATGACAAGAAAGGGTGGTACTTTTTCCAAGGTGAATGTGAGTTGACTGATTAGCTGGTATTTTAACTTAGATTCTTGCAAATTACAGACATAAGAAACCCTGCAATTTATATGTATTTTAGAAGTGAAAGCTTTAATCCTATGAATCATGAAAGTCAAGTCGTAATAATTTAAGTACCATATTTTATTTATCTCTCAGATTGTTGGCTGATTCAGAAGTATTTCCACTGTTTTGGGGTTCTGCCTTTGGCCACCTAATTGCTTCTTAGGAAGTCAGAGGGAAACTGCTTATATAACTGCACGGATTGTCTTTGGCAGCATCGAGCCAAGGCATCAATCAGTCCATCTGGGTAAAATCACAAGCTGACTCCGATATTGCTAAATATTTATACTGTCAAATACACACAGACATCCAGATGAAAAGAGGCATTCATTAGGAATTCTCCAGCTTGTCAGTTTAAAGATGTAGATTAGAGCAAAACCTCCCACTATGGTACTGAGTGCTCAAGAAAAGTCTATATTTAGCTATTCTGAGCAATAAATATCATCATATTGCCTCATTTAGGTAAATAGAGAATAAATATTGTCAAGATGATCTAGAGATAATGTAAACAGATCCCTGTTCGGAGTCTGTGTTACAGGGGAAATTCCAGGACAGTGATGAGCTGGTGATGCTTTGGGTTTAACCCTTTTTCTTAATCACACACCCCTCCCCTTTTTAGTGACAAAGATTGTGTTGCTGACAGATTTGGGGGAAAAGATGAAGGAAAAAAAAATTAACCACAAAGGTGATTTCAAGTTATGTGAATCAGAGCACTAATTAGTGCTTGTGTTGCAGTATTGTCTTGATAGCTCCAAAAGCTGCTGCTGCCGAAAATAAAGATATCTGTAGCAACGCTGAAGTTCATTTCAGAGTTTACCAGAGCTGATGAGGCCCATCGATCTCAGGGGAACATGAGAGCTCAAAGGTTAAGACAGTGTTTGACAGGACACAGAGGCAGCGCCCACCCCGGATCCCCTCTGTGGCACTGTTCTGCAATAAGATTTCTCACACTGAGAATTTGCCACAGAAGACTGAGATCTGTACCTTGACATGGCTCAGTTTCAGTGCTGAAACCGCAGGCACCTTGCATGACAGCGTGCCTCACACGTGTTCTGACTGAGCAGAGGATGTGTTCCTTCTCAGGGGGGCGCACGCTCACTGCTCTTCCCTGATAATTGATAATCTCAGAATTTATACTCAATGGGAATTTTAACTGATGTCAAAGTTTTAGTTAATTACACTAGATGATTTTTTGAGATTAATAATTAACATCCCTCTTTATAACTAAATATCCATAATTAATCAGCAAATCATAATGTGAAGACTAATTAACTTCAAACTCAAATTTTAACAGAAAATCCATATTACTCTCTAGCATCATTAATTACCAGAGTAATCAAAGTTTCCCCTCATGGGATAAAACATACAGCTTTGTGGGTTTATCAGCTGTGCTGTTAGCTCAGAAGGATTTCCAGAGGAACTTCAAGTGGCCTCACCAATTATGAGATTACCAGATTGTTCAGACCCCTGTTCACTGGCCCCATGCTGCATTATCAATAAGCTGCTTCTGCAGCTGGATGAGAAGCCAGCAAAGCAGAAACTCCCCCACCCCATGTCTGCCTTTTTCTTATGGGAGGTTACCCCAGTGACTCCTGGTGAGCAGGTAACTTGGCTCCCCATCTTTAAGACCACACCCTGCTCCTTTGTCTCTTTGCTGGTTAGCTAATTTAAAACTGACTGTAGCAAACCAGAGGGTACATCCAGCATTGTTCATAAATGGATCTTTTTCAGTAATACAAATGTGAAGTGTTTTATCTGTCAGTGTTAAGGAGGCAGTCTGTGAAAGGAAGAAATGCTTTGCAAGGCCAGACAACTTTACGTGGCCATCGCAGGACTCACCGTGGGTCCAGGTCCTTAGAAGTAGGGTGCTGACACTGGAAGCGCATCTTCAGGGATTCATTTAGGAATTTTGGAGTTAAAATCGTATTTAAAAATCTACATTTCAATTATTATATCACCTATTCTTCCAAGTGCACACACAGAATACTGTTCTTTTGTGTGGCAGCTGTAAAAATCCTAAGCAATTTTTACTGTCAAGAAAACTCTGGATAAATAGGGGCTGTTAACTTAGGCAGATATCTAAGGTTATTTGGTGGCAATCAAGAACTCACAGCACTTCAACTAATGGGTTATGATCAGAAACTGTTCCTAATAGCCAGCTAGACGGATCTGAATATGAAGATTTCTATAATTTTGTTGTCAGCTTGTGATGTACTCTAGTGCTAATTATTTGGAACAATTATGTTTTCCTAATAACAAAAGAAGAAGCAGTGAATTAAGCAGGCTTACCTTCAGATCTTTAGATAACAGTTTAAATGCACTTGCCATTAAGAAATAACATTTCTTTTTGCTTTACGGAACCCTAATTATTTAAGATGCTGTCTTTTAAAACCCACAGCTTCCACTTCTGTTAAACCTGCTCCGTGTGTCAGTTTGCACTGATGACTTTAGTAACTAGTATTTTCTCAGTCTTAGGTTTATGCCTGTACCTCCCATAGACTGCTTACTTCATTTAGTTATTCAAAAACCATAATTAGTGCAGTAATTAACGTGTGGATCCTTCAAAGGAAGACTGCTGGAATCACGGGACGTCTCTCGTCATCCTGACTGACATACGGATGATAAAGAGGCTGGGTGGAGTGGTGACAGGATGTGTATTCTTGCAAGGTAGCTGTGCTGCAGGGAAGTTCAGACAGGACCTTGGTCCACGGGGCCCTCACGTTCAGAAAAGTAATTATCCACACTGTTTCTATAATTCAACTAGGTGTTATCCTGCATTTGCAGCTGTCAAATCATTTGTTTTAAATGTTTTTTTTTTTTTTTAATATCTTATGAATACTTGAAAGTTTCAGAACAGAGGCCAGGGCTTGTTCTGTCCTCTCCTGCCCATTTTCTTTCTTTCTCTCTTCCTTCATTTCTCCATTACACAGAGTTCTTCCTAACCATTGATTTCAGGCCTCTGGTGACACATGAGTTGACACAGGTCACAATCATAGTCACAAGGAAAAGGCCCAACTTAACACGTTTCTCCAGAGATTTCTTTGGTTAAATCTCACTTTCCATATGAGCTGCATGGGCTGTCGTCAAGCCACAGTAAATGAGTTGTGCACAGTTGAGCTTGGCTGCTGTGACAGAGAGGCACAGGAAGGACTCTGCTGGGCTTGCTGCTACGCGGGCTGCCTCTCTGTAGTTGGTTCATCGGGACTGTTTGGCCTCTCACTTGCCATGAGCAGCAGCACATCTGGCCTCCTGTGGCCCTCATGGACATCTGCCCCCATCTGTGGCTTGCATACCGAGCTTAGCCCTCAGGTAACACCTGTAAATCTGAGGGTGCAGCTCTGGTAGCCCAAGGGTGCCTGCTCTTCCTCACTAAGGATCTTGAAAGAGTCCCGAGCATGTTCCTGCATTTTGGCTTCTTCGGAGTCTGAGGCTCAGACTGAAGTGGGAATAGGATACTGAGTATTAGACATTGGGTATTGGTGGGAACAATCACAAAAAGAACTTTATTCAAACTGAAGGGTTCTCTGTTGGTCTATTCCCTGTATTTACTACATGATAGAAAGACTCTGGGTACTGATCTGTATTCAGAATGGAAGGGAATATTCTGTCTTCCTTTATGTCTTATCAAACGGATTTCTGTCTTTACATCTGTAATGTAATGTCAGTTCATTCTGAGTTTGTAGTACATCTTTACATACTGCCTCAATTGCTGAGGTCACTTGGTTTTGAACCACAAGAAATCAAACTGTTAAGCATTATCAAGTCTTAATAACTTGTAGCTGAGTGGGTATATTTAATAGATCCTTCTACTAATCAGAACACAAAGTCGCCCTGCTGTATTCCTTTTTCCTAAAGCATACACTATTTAAATTAGCCTTTACTGATGCTGCTGCAATTTATTAACTGTAAATTCAGTAAATTTTCTACACACTCTCTAATACACAGCCTTCTACTTCATGAAGGATGGTTCTGAAGAGTGCCATAATAGTGCAGGGAGAAGAGCAGAGCGCCTGCCACGTGATGCCTCGAGCACCCTGCTCCTGAGGCCGTGCTTCCTCTCTCAGAAGTGTGATAGCTTTGGCAGTGAGCAGCTCTGGGCAGATGAGACATGGCATGAGGGCGTTCTCCTTGTGTTCAGCACTACCACTAGCGAGCACATGCCACCAGGGTGCCTTACACAAGGTGCCTTCCTGATACAGTGTCCCTGTACTGTAGGCACAGAAACTGGAGCCTGGAGAGTTAACCAAGCTGCCCGAGCACATGTCCTGAGTCAGGGCTGGGCAGCTTTTAACCTAGACATGCCCAGATCCTAGCCTATCAGAAATCATATAGTTAAGGAAGAGAGAGAGAGCATCATCGACAGTTAAAAGTCAGACCATATTCATAAGTGGTTATCAGAATTGTTTTTTTAAAGATGACCCTAATAATCATAGGAAAAGCCATAGGGTTTCCCAGTCTCTCTTCAGCCATTTGTTTCAGTGATTCCATGCACATACATGTGTACAGTTGCACTGGCACTCCCTTCCACCCCCCAGCACACACACACACACACACCCACACACACACACACTCTCTCTCTCTCTCTCTCTCTCTCTCTCTGTCTCTCACACACACACACACACATACTTTCTCTCTCACACACACACATTCTCATACACACACTGTCTCTCACACTCTCTCTCTCTCTCTCTCTCTCTCTCTCTCACACACACACACACACACACACACACACACACCACCTAAATGTCCTAAAAACCATGAGATCACTGAGCCTTGGTACAAAGAACTTGGTACAAAATTTGGTACAAAGAACTCAAATTTCTCACATTTGGCTGTATTGGAGCACAGCAAATAAGCACAAACAGCATAAAGCACATGTCCAGCTGTACTGTGACTGAACAATACATAGAAAATAAAAAGCTTTAATTGACCACAATTACAGCCACCTAGTGGACACTCTGCATCACCATTTTTATATAAAGACATGTTCATTTAAGAGCTGGCCTTTTCTGAAGGAGATGGAGTATAGCATGCCTTTACAAAAGTCAGTACCAAGGGCAGTGAAAACCCCCAGCATCCCACAGACACACACCTTACTTAGCCTGAAAGATGATGTCTTCAGATAATTTGCCGTTCTTTCTACTACACTTCAGAAGATTAGACAAACCATAAGGCTTGAATTGTCTCTGGAAAATAAGTATGAAATAGAAACATATAAGTTTTTACAGGCGCTAAAAGCAAGTTGTTGAGTTGCTCTAAATATCTGGAGATAAAGAAAAGGAAGCATCATGCTTGAGTTAGAGTCCTGAGAGTCCCCAGGTAAAGAAGATCCCACTGCTGGCTGCATTCAGGAATGTCCCCTTGCACTTTGTGTCAGGAGATCCTTTGGATTCCCTCCTAGGGTCGCACCCCGCATCCCTTGTTGCTTTTGCTCCTGGGTCGTGTTCCCTTGTGTAGGTGTACCCCAGTGTGTTTATCTGTTCTCCTGCTATGTGTGCATGATTATGAATAGAACTACTAAATGTTTGGCAACAGATCTTTGGGCAAGTATTTTCTTTTCCTTAAGAGTGAGGTGATGTGGTGAGAGATTGCCAAACTGTTTTCCCAAGCGTCTACACCTTTTTGCACTCCAACATCTGTGAGAGTTCCAGTTACTCTGCATACCCTCAGCACTTGGTATTATTGATCTTATTTGAATTTTAGCCACTCTAGTAGGTGTGTTATGTATCTCATCATGATTTTAATTTATTTTTTCTAGTGCCTGCAGATAACGAGTGTCTTTTCCTGTGTGTTTATGTGTGAAATGCTCTGTTGAGAAAACTTTCCCTCATGGTGAGTTAAGGCATCCCTCTAGGCTACACAGGTCACACACAGCCCCTCCTGTATGACAACTTGCCGAGATGGAAACGTCTTCCTCTCCTTTTTTGCATCCCCCCAGTCTATCTTTGCCGGGCCAGCCTTCTCCTTCATAGGTCACGTGGTATGGTCTCTGGACTGGCACTTTGTCCTCCCCATCTGATTCCTGTGGATGTGCTCATGACTTTGCACCTAAGTGAAATTCCCTCACTGAAACTTGTTCACTGGCATTGAGTACAGAACACTCCTTTGCAAGCACTATTTTCTTAAAGCAGCCAGAGGTTGGGTTTGCTTCTGTTGCAGTAATATCAGGTTTTTCTCTGCAGGAAACTGACTCTGTGGCTTATCCAACCTACGATAAAGATGCCTGAGTTGCCAGGTAAAGAGACCCACATCATAATGTTGGGATAACTCTTCAACTGAATAAATACAATTGACAAATAGTAGTACATAAAAATATTAAAGGGAGTCAGCTGTTTTGGTAATTGAAGGCAGAATTTTTTAAATTGCCTTCCTGCCACTGGATTTCCTTTGTAAACCAAGAATTACTAAGAAGTTATGAATTATTTTTATTACCCTTAATCCTTTTACTGTGTGCTTCTGTAGAAAGTGTTGAAGAACATGCAAATATGGTCAGTATAAGATTTTAAACCACAGGACCAAAATAAACACCACTGAAAACATTGTCGTGAATAAGAGCATCCTGACATCTTTAGTATCTCTAGGGAAGTTTTCATAAATTATGGAACTGGCATTAGATCAAATAATCCCAGTACCCCCCACACACACATGCACACACACGTTTTAGAAATATATATTAGTATGGTAGGGGGCAGGTCTTGTCCTTTGGAAAAAATACATATTGTCATGTTTACATATAGCTTCATGAAAGAGTTTTGCAGGTTTTTTCTTCAATAAAAAGACAAGGACTTTAGGGTTCCCTGACAATTCAGCTTTGACCATAGTAGCCACTAGAAGGTTCCATGTTGTTCATGGATTCTGTTACTGTGGGCACTGTTCATACTCATACTATTTGCTTGGCTTAATGTTTGCATTAAAGAACAACCCTATGTAATGTTTCTAAATGGTGGAGTGGATCTGAACTTAAATAACCCTATAGTGTTATCATTTATACAGGCCTTGAATAAAATTTGCAAATAATTACATAGTCATTAATGTGTTTGTTAGGTAGTGTGAAATAAATGTATTAATTGTGTTTTATTGTAACTAAGTTTTATAAATAGGAAGGTTATGACTAAAGCCATATGATATTTGACTGGCTTATTGAAAAAAACCATCGTATCATCACCATATGTGTGTTGCTGTTTAAGATTTCTTACTTTCTGTTAAAGTTCATCAGGTGCCTAATTTTCAGGCAAAGACTAAAGAATTATTTATTTGTCAGAGTTCAGGGTATTTAACACTCATTACAGCTACTCTTAACATTCAATTTAAACACACTATTTTAAATTCTATTATAGCAAAGAATTTGTCCTAGGATATTGTACACCAAAAGAATGCAATGTCAGTTATATGTGTTTATGTAGGGAATGAAAATTTGTTTTACTTTTATTAGGAAAAGCATATATGTTGTGTGTACATGTATATGTGCACTTGTATATGAAGGCACAGACAAGTATGTAAAATATGCAGAGATGATCATCTCAGCAAAGTTTTAAAGTAGATGTAACTGGGAACAAGTTATTTATTTTCACTAAAATGCATATTACTTACATTGTTACATAGATTGTTACATAGATTACTTACATTGTTTACATAGATTATAAGAACTCAACTTAAATTCCCCTTTCTGGCTTAATTGAGGGCAGAAAAACTGGCAAGTCACTGCCTCATACACACAGGTCCTTCGCCTGCAGACAATGGAAACACTGCCCTGGGAATGTGGCTGAAGTTTCCTGAAAGTGAAACATGAAGCCTGCCAGGCCCATCTGTGCCAGCCTCATGAGACAAAAGCACCCAATTTTATCCTCACTGTCTTTTGTTCTCCGCAGTGCTGCTATTCATGTGGCTGCTTCATGAATGCCAGAGTCTGAGGGCATCCACTGATCCTTCCTTTCTCTGCTGCACTGTTCATTCTGTTATAATACTTGTCACCCCTGCACCCTGTTCCTCCTTAAAAATAGAAACTTTAATGTCAACAATCTTGAGTAATTTTATAAGGTTTTGTGCTAAAAGACCAAAGGATTATATTTGAGATTGCAGATCAAATATGGACTGGGATAGGTTAGATGACTTTGCTTTTAAGCAGAAGGAAAAAAATCTAGTTCTGGTATTTTAACATATTGATGTCAGTTTTCGTTATCTTCATCAATGGGTATTTCCTATCTTTCTTTTTAATTTAATTGATTTTATGTTTTTAAATACATGACAGCGGAATGCATTACAATTCTTATTACACATATAGAGCACAATTTTTTATATCTTTGTATATAAAGCATGTTCACGCCAATTCATGTCTTTATACCTATACTTTGTTGTGTTTTTTTTTTTTTGCATTACAATTCTTATTACACGTATATACCACAATTTTTCAAATCTCTGTTTGTATATAAAGTAGGTTGACACCCAATTCATGTCTTCATACATGTACTTTGGATAATGGTGTTCACCACATTCCATCATCCTTGCTAATCCCCTGCCTTCTCCCTTTCCCTCCCACCCATCTTCCCAATCTAGAATTCATCTATTCCTCCCATGCTCCCTCTCCCTACCCCACTATGAGTCAGCCTCCTTATATCAGAGAAAATATTCAGTATTTGTTTTTTTGGGATTGGCTAACTTCACTTAGCATTATCTTCTCCAGTGCCATCCATTTACCTGAAAATGCCATGATTTTATTCTTTTTTATTGCTGAGTAAAATTCCATTGTGTATATATGCCACATTTTTTTAATCCATTCATCCACTGAAGGGCACCTAGGTTGCCTCCACCTGTATGAGAGCAGAGCACAGTCTGGAGTTCTGCAGAGGTGGTTCTGCTGAGCCGTGAGTGAGCTAGAACTTCAGGCTTTGGGTCCATAGTCCAGAGACTTACCCGAGCCCAGAGGCTCTGATTTCTGCGCAGTGGTTGCAGCACTGGTGATTTCTCAGTATTTCCTATCTTAACGTACAGTATTTGCATTTGATGAACCAATCAGCTTAAACATGGCCTCTTTTTTCAAATGATCAGAGTAATTTTTATTTGAAATCACACAGGGCCAAGTATGGTGAATACATCCATTTGAACTGTGATGCTACAATCAGCCCATTAATTTCCAGATCTAGATAACATAGGTGCTGTACTATGGAGGGGGAGGTATGCTAAATGTATAGGAGAATCTGTATTTTCATACCCTAATAGGAGTTTTAGAAAGATAATGTGGAACCAAATCAGAAGGTAACGCTTCCTGTAGACTAAGCAGGGAGCAGCCAGGTTGCTAAGCCAATCCCTGCAGGTGTCAGTGTTAATGTAGGATCCTGGGACGGATCCTGGTGGCACTAACCCTGTGGGTTGGAACCACGTGTGAAGAGCCCCAGGGCTTGTGGAAACAAATTGCTCTGGGTCCCTATGCCCATTTTAGCCAGTGCTACTTCACTTTTAATGTCTTAGATTTGGGAGTTCTAGGGGCAAGTTTTAATAGTTCTGGTACCTAAAAATTAAAGTCCACTCACAATCCAACAGATAAATTCTACACAATTAAATTGTGACCATTGACATGCAGGTGCTCTTCCTCCCTCTAGCCAGGTCTTGGAACCTGCCATGGGTAAAATCTACAGCATCTTCCTTGACTCAGCCCCTTTGAATGCCAAGAATCTAATAGAACTTTCTTAATTGTTTTCTTCTCATAGAGTTGAATTTAACTCCATGTCAAAGAACCCTTCCCTGCAGTGAGCATTTTTTGTGTAGGTTTGAGCTGAAACATCTTGTCAGGATTTATCATTTGCCTCCCAAATGTCCCCTGTCTCTGTTCTTCACATCTTCAGCTGAGTCTGGGTCAAATAACTTGTTATATTCATGGAAGTTTCTCTTGAGGTTGAAAAATATTTGGGGGGAAAAAAGAATGATAACTTCTTTACTAATAAAGCCAGATCCCAAATTCAGACTAATTTTGAGTGTATCTCTCTGAATGCTTAGGATCTTGACTCAACACGTAAATAAATTTTAAAAGTTAAACAGTAAAACCAAAAAAAAAAAAAAAATTGAATAATAAAAGCATGTTTCAAGGAAGAACTAATCCCAGTGAGTTAGGTTGACTCACTGCAAGGATTGATTGGGTGTCTATACATCCTGTTGGGAAAACTGGGTGTGCATGGTTGGTTGTGTTAATTTGATTATATGCAGAATTATTCAGAAGGAAATAGTATTATTCTAGCCAGTAGGTATCAACTACTAAAAAGAGGCCTAGAGACCAGGAGTTACTCAGAGCATTTAAAAGCTGTGTTTTCTGGTTCAGGGTAGAGCTGAGCACAGAGAGCCAGGTCCCCGCCTCTGCAGCCTCCACCAAGGCAGTGTAGGCAGCATCCACGTTGCAGCTTTGGGAGGCACGTGTCTGTGCTGGAGGCTTTCCTGAGGCAGATCCCCCTGCCTTCATTTCCTGTATGCAGTTTATCCACTAGACTTTTTGGACTTCCTATTAAGAATTCCAGATATTTTAGTAATGCTTCACAGCATAGTTTCTACTAGTAGATACCTTGATATTCAGTAAATTAAGTAAGATAACAACTGTTAGATCATGGGACAATACAAATGTGAAGGCACAGTAATCAAATGGACATACATAAAAGCTGAGATGTATAGTGTCACTCTCTGTATTTTGCCCTTTGGCAATTCTACTTTGAGTTTCTTGCAGCCAGCAAATGAGGAATTAATTCAGCACTGTCATTTTGATTGTCTTGCCGCTCTAAGAAAAAGCTGAACATTTTTGTTCAGAAAAATACCCGATAGTGTTTAATAATGAATAGGAATGAAGGTAAGCATGTGAATTTCTGTAATTTGGTGAACATTATTTCAAGTTTCACATGCTTTCCTTTTTTTCCTCCTAGTAACGATTGCCTTATCTTTTGATTTGTATAGAATGTGGCACGTGTGGTGTTCCTAACTCATGGATCATGTATGTGTGAGGGAGGTGGGCACAAGAGCAGTGGCGTGCAGGCCCCATGCTGTTTTATCTGCAGTAGGTCAGGGCACTTTGGCAATCTGTACAGTCACTTCCCTTTGGTCTCAGCAGCATTCTGGTTTGAATGAGAAATTTCATGGTCTACCTAGCAGGGGAGACCTAGTGTCTGTCCTTGTGGCTTATCCTTTTGGCATCTGATGTGGGAGTGCACCTCTTCTTTCTTGCCTTCTGTGACCCCCAGGTTTTGACTTTCTAGTCTTCTCGACTGGCCCTGATGTTGGTAGTCAGTGCACCCAGATCTCTTTTACTCCCAACCTGTTCTCTTCTCTCAGTCTCCTACACACCACCTGGATGACCTCACACCTCAGATATTTTGGACCACTGCCTTTATTCTAGTAATGGCCAAATGTGAAATCTCCAGAGAAGCCCAGCCTATCCACTGGCCTAAACCATGTTGTCCAGAGTAACTGACTGGACACCTCTTCCTGCTTTCCCACAGTAACCTAACCCACAGCGAATTTGCTGTTGCTCAAGCAAAGCTGCTTTTTATGAGCTGATGGTTGGAGTCCTTGACATTTTGTGCCTTTAGAAATAAATAATCAACCAGATTATTTTTATAAATTTTTGTATTATGCTTAAAATATTTGCTTTGTTTTGAAATTACAAGATATGATAGCCTGCTATTTGCACACACTTATTTGTGAGCAATATTTTTGTTTGTACATATTCATTATTCCTGAAAACTGAAAAATTAAACTGGATGTGTTTTTTTTTCTCTTTTGAATATGATATTAAATATATAGGGAGGTAATAGTTGCCCTTTTTATGTTCACTTTTAAGGGATTAGAGCTACCTTTATGGGCTGTACAAGAATCTTAAGCAGATGAACACAATTTAAGGGTCTCTGAAAGTCAGTGTGAGGCTAATTTGTAGAATCACTTTCTCCTTTGAATTACACTTTACTGTCAGTATCTCCTGTGCTGGAGTCACTAAATAGGAGTCCACTATGGGTGTAAATTAAACAGTGGATGACTGAGAATAAACACATTAAAATTCTATAGTAGCAAAACCACCAATGGGTATCGTGCTGTGGAAACCCCGTAGATACACAGAGTAGCCACTGGTCAAATTCAGAGCAGATCCCGGAGGATCTTAAGCCCTTCACTGCTATAGGAGAAAGTATTTAAACACTTGTTTGATTGGTTTTCTTGAAATGAAATTTGAAACAGTGAGCTTGCTGCCCTTAATGACATGCACTCCCCCAAAGCGCCTTAGCACACCTCAGAAAGCACTAGCTGAGTCAATGCTTCCACGGGTCTACTTTTATCTCATGATAGTACCACTGAAGTAGTGGAAAGAGAGGAGGAGCCCAGAGAATGCAGACTGAAGAGATGTCCTGTACAGGGGCTGAAGCAACCAGGGAGAAGTCAAGTGTGGCTCCTGTGTCATGAGTGCCATCAGTCTCTTCATTGGACCAAAAGCTTCAGCGAAAGCATCAGACATTTGCCATCTCTGCACTACTTTCTCTTTCTTCCTACCTCCTTTATTCCCCTTCTTCTCCACTGGCCTCAGCCCCTGCTTCCCATTGGTTTAATCATGCACTGGAAGCCAACCTTGCCTCAACCTTGCTGACCTGCTCTCTTCCTCTTTGCGTCTCCCTCACAGTCGCCTGCCCTGTGGAGCTCCTCTTTCCTCTGCCTAGGGAAACGGCACTCCCGCTCCATCATCCACTGCCATGATTTGGAAACTCTTAGTTCACCTCACAATTGCTAAGTGCTCAGAGCCTACAATAGTCAAGGGTCCTTCTCATGTGGAATTTGTGTTCTAGGAAGAACACAGAACTAAACAATCAGTGAACAAAATAGTGAGCAGGTGTGATGTGAACTTGGGGGCACGGCTTGGCCTGGAGTACTTAGGCAAGTAACTGAGCTACATCTTCCTCCTCCACATCAGCAGCTTCCCTGGTCTCCTTGATTGCTCCTCTTAAACACCTTTGAGATTCTCCACATTTTGCCCCACTACCCCATATATCTTGTCTTCATCTTTTATTCTCCTTCATCTAGGTTGGTGCAAGAGCATCCAGACTGAGCCCCTATATTTAATCCCATCACTAGAAGCAAGCCTCATGTTCCCACCACAGTTTTTTTTCTAGTAATACACGTTTGATCATGTTATTTCCTTGCTTAAGTTTCTTCAGTGGGATTAAATTCTTCAATACCATGAACTACCAAGTCTAAACCCCTGAATGTTGCACAACTTCATAGCTTCTACTTCTTCACACTGTTCCCATCTTGATATCCAAACTGAGCTTGCAGCCATGCCACACTGCCTGCTGGCTTCAACATCTGCTTAGAATAGGGAGGGAGGCTTCCTCCACTGTTTCTTCACTTCCCATCAGATTCTTATTCATCTTTCAAGACCCAGGGTTTCTGTGAGCACTTTCATGATTCCTACCCTAGACCAAGGGAGTTGTCCTTTCTTTCTATGAAGGCACGACTATTTGAGTGTGTTATTCAGTATATATTTTATTTACTACAGTTACCTGTAATGTTAGCGTCTTCAAATAGATTAAAAACCAGTGCTGTAGTTCACATCTGCCTTGCCATTGTAGTAGGTTATCAGTATTGTATTTGTTGAATAAATAGTTAAGAAACTAAATGATCTTATACCTAAGTTCCTGGATGGAGCATCCAAGAAATTTGAATTAGTAATATATCCAGAGAGTAGGAGAATAGCCATATTAGATAAACAATAATTTACTAGAAAATTATTTCAACACTGGTTTTGAACTCTACTGAAGAAATCCTTGTTTTGTATACTAGTGTACAGTTTCTATCTTGATAGAGTCCAAATAGTAAATACTCTTCCATCTTTCTTTGATGACTCCATATCTTCCAATGCCCACATCTGTTTTTTGGAAGGGGAATTCTCACTGTACAGTTCAGTAGTTAATGATAAGGTAGTTATGCTCAAAGAGTATTCATCCTCTGGCTTTATAAGGAGATGTTTGTTTGGGATCCATTTTAAACCCCTGACATTATTTGTCTCCTGTACAGTGCTAGGCACCCACACACCACTCAAGTGACTTCCTCAGGCTTCCTGGCCTTCATCCAAGAAGTTCTGCTTCCATCTGATGATGGACTCTTGCTGGGCCTTCCATGACTTTATGACTTGGAGAACACAATAGAACCTAACTCAGAATGGGCCTCTGTGGACTTGTGGCAAATCTGTCAGAACCCAACCCAGTGGGAGTTCTATGCCACGGCCACTGATATGCCATGATTGAGTGTCTCTCACTGCCAGGAATGTTTTTCAAAGGCATGTGATTTTGCTTTGGGTGGCATGACCTAGCTGCAGAATCCCAAGGGGCTTTCATTGTGGTTTTCTACTGTAGTTTACCAAGGTTCATCCTCTCTCTCCACCATTGAGTCTCCAGGCTCACACCATCTAGCATTCAAACTGTTTGCAGGGATTGATTCGCTGTCTGTATGGTTGTATTGGGAAAACTGGGTAAGCCTTCTCCAGAGCTTTGTGTGCTCCAGACCCTACTCAGATCTGATAGCTTCACACATTACCAGTATGTGGATTGAAACAGCATTCTTAGAGGCAGGCAGTCATACCTGCAGTGACCAAAGAGGCCTACCGTGTTTCTTTGTGGGAGAAGATACAAGACAGAACAATTTGGTTTTCACTTTGGAAGAGGTATCTATAGGCCCTGTCCAAAGGACCCTGCACTGAACTGAAGTGACTGTACCTGAATCTTCATAGGCCTGAACTGTGACACCAACAGCATCCCCCTCCATTGAAGCATTTTCTCAGGCAACAATTAGACTGTTACCTTGTGCCTAGGACCAAATGCCCACCTCCCCCCCAGAAGACATGTGGCTCTAGATTGACTCTGCATTGGGTGCCTGGCCATTGGAGTGAGAGGTATTATGGTAGAGAAGGCCCTTGAAGTTTCTCACCCAGGATGGCAACTAATGACATAGCAGCCTGAGGAAAAGCAGAGATCAGTGCATCATTGAAGGCTGAGAGGAGCAGGAGGTGGCCCCTCACACGTTTCCTTAATTCATCAGACTGGCCCTGAAGAACCCAGATTGATGCTAGAAAATGACTTGTCCTACGTTGGTGCCCTGATTACAGCTACTGGGGTGGCCCTTCTAGAATAGATTAAATGACCCCAGCAACCTGGTATGTGGCCATGGATTTGATGAATGTTTCTTTTCCATTCTGATTAGAAAAGAAAATCAAATAGTCTAGTATTGTATGAGATAGACAACAGGATTCATTTACAGCTTTCCTCTAAGCAGTGGGTCTCCCACCTTCTGTCCTAAAGTACTAGACCAAGCATACACGTGCAGAACATCACCCAAGTCCATGACAGTGATGGTACTGTTCTGAGCCACTGGACAAGCCAAGGAGTGACTGGCACTCTGGAGGCTTGGGTATGGCAGCTGTGGAAGATAAGCCCCACAAAGACTCAGGGACCTACCACTTCCATCAAGAGTGTAGGGTCCAGTGGTCAGCGTGCTTGGAAGACATACCATTCTTTATTCATTTTCTAGTGCCAAATTAGTTTTGCTTCTCATTTCTACATCTCTGTCTGTTTGTCAGTATTTCTCTGGGAGTGTGAAACTTGAACCTGAGCTGGGCATCCTGAGTACACCCTGCAAGCAATCGGTTCATTACTTCCCTGTTGGGCTCCGTGCTTGTGCGAATGCAGGCACGTCACAGTGTTGGCCCTCCAGCCCCTAGATGCTGGAGTCTCCTGCTCTCCTCCTTGAGCTGTTTGTTGTTATTGTTGTTGTTGGGTTGTTTTACTCCTGGCTACAGGACTTTACATTTCTTCACATTAAATTTAAATTTAGTTTTGTCGCATGTGTATTATGTTTCAAATATTTCAGTCATATAAGATTGTTCTATATCCACAAATATTAGTAGTTCTGTTTATTGGTTTCAGGTGATATAGCCTGAAATATAATCACTATTTTTACAATATAGCATTGCAAATGTACTGAGCCCTGGCTAACATGTACTGAGCCCTGGCTGTATGTATATGTCAGGCACAGTGCTATGTGTTTTACATAGACTATCTCGTTTCCTCTTCAAGCCACTAAGTATCATTGTGCCCATTTTACAGATCAAGACATAAGATTTAAGGAATCCAGGTAACTGTCTAGAACTACCAAAGGTCTGAGATTTTGCCATCTTGGACACTAGTGAGTTGTCTCATAGTAGTCCATGGGTGCCGGCAGGGAGAAACGGCATTTACTCAGACATGGTGGAAAGCCAGAGGATTGGCGTCTGTGCCTGTCCCCTGACCCCGGCCCCACAGGCTGACAAGAAGAGGCAGTGGGGTGCTGAAAGGAGAAGCTGTGAGCTTGGTAGCCCAGCACAAGACCCTGCACAGTAAGCTGGCCTTTCTTTACCTAAGTGGAGTATTTTTACTTTAATGGGCAATGTACAAATTTGCCTTGGCTCTGGCTCTGGAATGAGAGAGACACTGTGTCTTCTGAGGCTGTTCACTTTAGAAACTTTGATGAAAACATGCTCTAGAACTTGGCCACGCCTAGGCTTGCAAAGTATACAGAAACACGAGGGTTCCAGGGAGATTAGCTTCAACAAGTGTAGGGAGGAAGTGCTCCCGGCATGCTGACCCCAGATGCAGTGTTTTCTCTTTGCTGTGAGATAGTCTTCAGCTTCTCATCTCCTTTTAAGGCCATTGATGTGCCAGGTGTTGGAGCTGCTGTAGCAGATACTAGGGTCCTGTACCTAAGGAGCTCAGTGCTTGAATAGTTTCTTGTAATCCATTAGAGGAGCATACAGCAGGCTGAGTATGTACATAATATCTCTAAAACCTAACGTGACTTTCATGTTAAAACGTGTCTTGGTCCCATGGCCTTAGAACACAGACTTGCCCATCATGAGGATAATGTGCCAGACTGCAGAGGTACCAGGTGCTTTCTTCCATGCTCTTGGAGGCCTGAGTGACCCAGCAGTAGTCATGGCACTTGTTTTCTCAGTGGGCATTTTTCCTTGCAGGCAGTGCAGTGCTCCTGTTTTCCATCTCAGAGACTTGGTGAGGTATAGTGCCAGCGTCAGAGCCACCTGAGTGGAGGAGACGGTATTTGGGGCTGGAACAGGGGGCTCCATTGCTGAAATGGAGTGAAAAGGCTGAACTGTGGCGTTCCACAGCTGCTACAGTTCCTTAAGTGCCCTGCCCTTTAAGAGCTTGCTCAGCTCTTGAAAATCAGCAGGCATTGCTCTAGCACTGAGCGTCAGCACTTCACCCCAGCCACTACCAAAGCCAGGGTCACTGGAAGGTATGTGGTACAAGTTCCTCTCTAGGATCTGAGTTCTGGGACCAAGGGAACAGAGGCCCCGCTTTCCTACCAGACCCCCACACTCAGCCCAGCATGTCTCAGCCTCATACCTGCAGTTGGCATGCTGGAGACCTGAGGCAGGAAGCGGGTTGAGGAGGGAAGGGATGTGAGGCCACTTGCAGCTCATGTGTACTGCAGTGTGTTCGTGAAAGTCTCAAGAAATGTGGAAACTTGACATTTTATTAAGCATATAAAATGTTTAAGTTTTAGAAAGTAGTAATTGTCTAGTTCTGTAACTCTAGTGAAAGTATGGGGTGCAGGCACGTGCTCAGGAGCCGTGCACTTACCCTGGAGCTCGAAGAAAGGCCTGGAAGCCCCTTCCTTCATGAAGGATCAGGCCTGCCTTCCAGTTTCTTCTGTCCCACAAAGCCCTCACTTCATCAGGCCTACACCTTTATTCTCTTTGGCTGGGAGTTTCAGTACACAACCAGCTGCCAACCCTTAAGAACCCTAGACACACTTGCTCACTGTAACTCAGTTTCTATGAGAGTTCCTGAGTTCTGATTGCATGCAGGGTTTAAATTTCAGCATTCCCATCACTTGACACCCTGGGCACAGCTTTGCTCTCATTTTCCTGCATGGCATCATGGTAGGACGGAATGCATACGTGGGTATTCCTGATGGATGTCCACACCTGCCATCATGTATAGTGGTCACATATGCTTGCCAGTCTGAGAGCATCCAACTACTTGTAAAGAGTTTTTTAGTGAAAAGGCAAGCTATTGTTGCCTGTTTGGTGAAGCCTTCAAACTCCTTAAAGTATTAATTTTATGGAGGCAATTTTCATGGTCACACAAGAGCAGACTATGGCTCTGTGTGTTCCTGGCCCCATGATTCATGACTACATGATACCTCATTTGACTTCTATTTTAAATATACACATACTAGAAACTTCTGAAGACTTTAGGTATGTTTTCTGCATAACCCCTGCAACAGAGTGGCACAGAACTATACCTCCTAACACCTCAGATGTCCCTGAGGTCAGCCATATCCCTGCATGCATGCAGGCATACAATCATGTCCCATATGGTTTCAGACACTCACCAGGTCAGGCCTGGAGCCAGCCTTTGCTCGGGTTTTCCACAGTGCTTCTCAAGGATTCCCTACTGAACTCTCCTCACTCCTCAAAATCAGGCGAGGCATGTAGAGGGAGAACTGCTGATTTACTCACTGTGTTGCACAAACCTCAGGCTCCAAAAGCTGGCAGTTCATATTTGAATTTGCAAGTCAGTTTTTATTCTTTCCAGTCTTTTCAAAATAAGTCTTATCATTTGTCTATTGTTGGTCTTTCTAAAATCAGTTATAAACTGTATTGCCCCAATAAAATATTATTCTCTAGTACTCAAGCAAGCCACAGATATTCTGTGATTTTAAATAGGAGTTTCCTGTAGATATTTAGGAAAATGTTCTTATGAAATGTTCTAAGTAAACATTGCAGTATCCACTGGTTAAAAAGAAAATGTTATGTTTTCCACCTGGACCATGTCAGCATCCGTGGGTTCCACCTAAGACTAGGTACAGGACCAAGCTGCTCTCCACCAGACACCTGCTGCCACTCATTCTCATCGACCCTGTTTTCTCTCCTTGACTTCTGTGTTAGTCATCTTTGTGTCTCTGCAACTGAAATACCTGACAAGAACAACTTAGAGGAGGAAAGATTTATTTTGGCTCAAGATTCCAGAGTTTCAGTCCATGGTGGGCCAGTTCCATTTCTCTGGGCCCAAGGAGAGGCAGAACATCATGGCAACAGGGTGTTGTGGGGGGGAAGCTGCTCAGGATATGGTGGCCAGGGAACACTGGGAGAGAAGGGGAAGGCACCACAAGGAAGGAGATCCATTCCAAGGGCACATCCCAGTGACCCACCTCCTTCAGCCACACCCACCTGCCCACAGTTACCAGTCAGTCCATTCAAATTAGGATGGGCTAATTAGGTTCCAGCCCTCACATTTCACCTTTGAATATTCCTGCATTAACACAGGAGGCTTTAGGGGACACCTCATTTCCAAGCGTAACAGCTTCATTCTGTGGGGCCCCATCCTACACATGGTTATAAAGTACCATAACCAGCTCCTCATGCCAACAAATAGTGGCATTAAAGGGCACACCCGGGCCTCTGGTTCCACTTCTGAGGTATTCACTTCACACTCAGGGAGTTTTGATGGCTTTGGGTCTCTTTCCTGTGAAGAGGTCAGACCTGCTGGGTTGTCACCCACAAGATACTCTGGTCCCCTTTCACAGCAGCTCAGGAGGAAATGGCAGACATTTGCCCAAAACATATGATTCATTTTAAGATGTGGAGGAGAAATCCGCATTGCTCTGAGTGAACACAAGCAGCTGCTGTCATTTGGCTACGAGCAGATGTTAGACCTCTGAAAGCCTTGCAGATAATTAAAATACTAACAGTTAGTGTTTTACCCCAGCTGCAGGTTCTGTTTACTGTAAATTTGATTTTAATGGTGCCTCTGTGCTGTTACTAAGAAGCAGTTTTCTTTTTACCTACATACGAAAGTGTCTGCAATGAAGACAAATATCTGTTTGCCCTCATTTCCTCAAGAAAGACGTGAAGATACTAGAATAGAAAGGAAACATGAACATGACTACAAAAGTGCATGTGGTCTTTTCCTAGGGTTTGCCAGAAAAGCAAAAGAGACCCGCCAAGTCTGCCTCATTAGCCCCTGGAGTCAGCCTAGTCAGAGGCAGGCCCTCCAAGGACAGCGGCAGGGCTTCTTATTTGCATAATTTCAAGGTGTGTATAATGTGTGTACACCTTCTGAAAAATAGGCCTTGTCTCCAACATTGTATTATCTGTATTAGTGTTTACAGACTGTCAGAGGACATTTAGGGGAAGGTCATTGGGCTTCTTAATTCCGTAACTCCCTAATGCAGAAAAGTGTGTCCCTGTGTTTGTTAAGTCTTGATGTCAGAGGAAGCCTTACCGGGAGCAATAGGGTGTCGTCTCTCTGGTAAAGTGTCAAGGTCTTCAGGAGACCTGACGTTCCCCAGCTGTTTTCTAAGCCCCCAGGTTCCCCTGTGCAAAAGTGGGAAGGGCACTCCTGCTGTCACTGTTGTCAGGCTGTTTCACTGATGCTGATACAGGTGACGATGCACTGGAGAGGCGAAGCATGGTCCCCGAGACTGCGTGCTCCCAGGGAGGCTGCAGGGAAAGAAAGAACATCCACAGCATACCTCCCCCGCCCCCAAGCCAAGGTTGATCCCGGCACCCAAAAACGTGTGCCACATGGGAGATTGGCCTGGGTGGCACTTGTGGGCCCCTCCGCTCCCCTCCCTTCCCCCCGCTCCCCTCCTTGGTTTGTTCTAATGGGACTTGGAGACACTTGAGCGCTTAAGATGTACTCTTTGTGGGTAAATGACAAGATCAGAGCACTTTACAATCTGACTTTAAGTGCTGCTTACTCACCCTCTGTGAAACTCAACGATGCCATTTCTGTCGTATGAGTCCAGTTTCCAGATTCAGGTTGATGTGTTCTGACATATCACAGTTAGTTCATTGGCTCCTGCACAGTAGAGAAACAGTTAACTCTGCCCTCCCCTCACCCCCGAAAGCCTGTGGAGATAACCTTAACAGACACAGCCCTGCCTCGCTGAGTGAGATTTGTGTGCATAGCTCCCATTACTGCTAGATCTTCATGCATGAAAATGATAATATATACCTAAGGGTCTGATATAATACAAAATTTCTTAGGGTTTGTGACTTTAAAGGTAAAATATTGTCTTTTATTCTTTGTCACTCTTCAGTACCCATGGAAATACCTAGGTCCAGGGAGACTATTCTTGGTAAAGTTGGAAACCTGAGCGATTATATATTTCCAACTTGAGCTAAAATGTATTCTTCATTTTTTCTGGGTATCTTAGAGTTCTTTTCTGGGATTATATTTTGATTATCTTCATTTGCTACTACTGTTAAGAGTAGCGTTGATGTTAATTAAGAAAGCAGGACTGAAATTTGTGGTACTAAATTTGTGACCTGGTTTGTTGTAAATATTCCTTCACTAAAAATTGCATGCCATGCATTAAGAGCTTCTCAGAAACGGTGTGGATTTCAGTTAATTTTTCACAGAAAAGTAATTTCACCATCTCCTTTTGCAAAACATAGGCCTTCATGAAATTGAGGGCATAACAATAATGACTTTTTATATAACCCTTCAACCTAGCCTTTGTATGGGTATTCGTGGTTTAGGACTGGTTTTTACCAAAACACCCTTTAATTACTGTTGTGATCTTTCTGACATGTGCTTAGACCAGTGAAGGTCAGCTTAGGTTTACCTTGGGTTTAGGATGACCAGAACAAGCCTTCACTCTGAAACGAGGCTCCCCTCTGCTGTAGCTATCCTGTTTAACAAGCATGTCAAGGGCTAAAAGTTAATTCTTAATTTTGTATCTCAAGTAACCCATTTATTTCTGCTCTCTGTGTGAATTTTAGCAACACTGACCAGAATGTGTTTCCAACCCTGGAAGTAATGGAGACATATGAGGCATTGACCAACCTGTGTTCTCAAAGGAGGAGTTGCCAGTTAGTTGGTGGAATATGAGGCCAAGAGGTTTCCTGACCCCTGTCAGGATTATTTGCCAGATTGATGATCCCAGACAAGTCTCTGGACCCCATGACAAGGGTTTCCCTCCAGGAGTTTGAGGACCTGGGCAGTGGCAAGGGAAGCTGCCAGAGGTGGGAGGGCCCTGTGGTGACGGCTCTGCCTGGAGATCACCCCATCTTCTGAGCTGGGGTGGAGTGGTGTCCTGCAGATACCAGAGATTATTATGTCTATAGAATGAGTAAGTCACAGGACAGTTATCGACGTTGGTTTGACTGGCTAAACTATTGGTGACTGCTATTGTAAGAATAATGTATTCCCTGCTTTGAAATTTCTAAAAGGTTATATTTCATTGAATTTTAATTTGTCATTTTTCCTGCTTTCACTTGAGAAACTTATAAGCTTTTGTGACATTAAAATATGGCTCAAATTTATTAGCATAATCTGTTAATATTGTTTCATTTTAATAGACATTAAGTATAATTTCTTAACATTCCTGTTAAAATTACAATTTAAGATTGAAGTTGAGAAAAATTACATGTGGCTTAAGAATCACAGTGTCATGTGTGCCCCAAATTTTTATATGAAAAGTATTATTTTTTGGATTGCTTTATATTCAAGGTGCTTTACTTATTACAGTGAACCAACCCAGAATTTTCAATGTTAGTGACCCTACCAAAATATAAAGTCTAAACTCTGCAGTGTCTGAGATGTGACCAGCAGTGGGTAAACATGTAGTTCAGGAGAGGCTTGGAGATGGAAAATAAGTGCTGGCTCATGGCAACGGAGCGGTTTGCAGAGGATATTAGCACAGGCATTCGTGGGCGTGAGGCGTGTCACCCCACGCCGTGTCTTTTTAATGCCATCTTTATCTGCTACGCGATGCATGAAATCTACTTTCAGTTTTAGAACTGCCAGCAACCTTTGACCCCTTTAGTACAGACACAATGTGACCTTTCTATTGTCATCAGCTTTCATTCTCCTGAAAATTCTATGAATTTTTATTACAAGTTTTTTTTTAAACCAAGCTGAGGCTTCCACAAATTACTTGCCACAGATGAGATGAAGTTGTTGAAGTGGGTTAGATAAGTTTTACAGCCAGTATGTGTGCTGCCGAGGAGCCCAAGCCTGTGTCCTACAGTGTCATACACCAGTAACTGCTGAGCCTGCTATTGGATAAATACATCATTTTATGGAACATTGATTGTTCTATAAACCCAATGGAGTATTATGCTCTATGATCAAACCATTTAGATTGTGTGTAGAGCACAGAAAATGCCATATTCAGGATGGTACTAAAAGTGCCATTTGTGTATTTTATGGATGTCATTACAGGGGAAACTTCTCTCTGTAGGCCCTGTTTACTGCAAAATTTTTTAGTCTGTAATGACATTTTTCATTCACAACGTATGCCTTCAAGAGAGGGGGCCCTTGTTTTATTTGTTTCATTCGGGTTTACTGCACAAATTCTGTACATTTTAATTAAATGTAAGCTTAACAAAAGCATAAGGTATTTATTCTGTGGGAAGAAGAGATGGCAGTAAAGAAAGGGGAGCTCGCCCCAGGAGGAGGGGTCAGGTGCTCACAGCTCATCCCAGAAGCACCATGCAGCGGAGCGGTCGGAGCCTGTGGGGAGAGCCCCGTCCCCACACCTCACCCACCCTTCTGGCAGGGAGAAGCTGTGCTTTCCACATCTGGGGCTGTTCTACTTCCAGAGAGGGCTGCAGCTTCATTGTGGAATTCTGGAAAAGGGAGCCTAAGTCGAAATCACTTCCCCCAAAACAAGCCCTCAAATACCCAAAAAAACCTTTTTATTTCAACCACATTGTAAACTTTCAATGCATTTAGCTATGAGAAGGCAGGATGGTATCTTTGTACTGGAAGCAAACGAGCACTCAGCTGGTGTTTTCAGGAACAGTCCTGAAGCTGTGTTTTAGCTCCTCTTGCACCGACTGCCCTACTGGAAACAGATCCAGAACAGGCCTGTTTGGTTAGCTACTGTTAGACTGAAATCTGACATCTTTAAAAAATGTAAAGTGCAGCACAAATACTGCGCTGGGCTGCTGGAGTCTACTAAAGATCTGTGCTCATGTGGAGTCACACCAGGGACTAAACTGTCCATGATAAAATTTGTACTGTGGTCCTGTTTTCCAAATGCCATCTCCATTTGGCCATTTGCATTGGTGAGGTTTACAGTTCATATTTACTAGAAAGAGCTCAGAAACTGAAGTTGACAGTAAATTCTTGGTCATAGCCCAGTTGGAATTTAAAGTTGCAGTAGAGATTCACATTCGTTTAAATGACACTTGAACTTCTACATAGCTCCACATTAATTCATTATGGTTGAAATGGAAGAATCTTCAGTGGGTGAATCTTTTTCAATCTGATTGAGGCTGTTACATTTTATAGGTGCTATTTTTCAAAGCAGTACTGACAGCACTCGAAGTTATTAAATTGCTGAATCAAAAGATGGACCTGCACGCACATTTATGAACTGTGATGGACTAGCGGGCCTGTGCTGCCGGAGGTGAAAGCGCTGGTGCTGTTAAGCGTCTTCACGGCCCGGCTGACAGCAGTATTTACCCACGTAGTTTACTTTAATGGTCTGGAGGTGGCCTAACCCACCTCTGGATTCAAATAAATTCAGTAAGTAGTTCAGAGGAGCATAATTATCAGTGCCACAAGGGATTCAAAGGATCGTTCTGTACCCAAGAGATCTTCCTTCCAGTTGCTGGGGGGCAGGGGCTGCCTGGACTCAGCATGTGGCACTTCTCTGGGAGCCCACCTGAGGAGGGGAGCTGGTGCTTTCTTTCCCCTCTGCCCTGGTTTCTCCTGCAGTTTAATCTGATGGTAATGTCCTTTTCTTATGATTAGTTGGGGAGAGGAATGATTTGAAGGCTACCTTCTTTGTTTTTGTTTTTGTGTCATTATTTCCTTTATTTTCTACAAATTCTGAATAGACTAAAAGTGACCTTGAAATTAAAGAATGGGCAGAAACAAATCAAGTTAAGACTATAAAGAAGGCAAGCAGAATATTGCATCCTAGGGAGAGAAGTAGGACTAGGGGAGAAACTGCAGCAGACTCCAGGGAGAATGTTTAAAGCACATTCGACTAAGAGTAGAGGTCCTGATGGGTGGCAGATTGCCCAGCCCAAACTGAAGCATACATGGAGAAGAATGTGGCATCTCTGGAACTCCAATCATGCCAAGCCTTCTCCTTATAGGCCTTCTAACCTCTTAGAGGAGAGAGAATTGAGGGGGATTAAAGTTCAGAAGATGATTTGAGACCAGGTTGAAATGTATCGACAGTGGTTCAGACTTCACTTTCTAGGATCCTTGTGCTTTAACCACTCTCATCCTTATCTTCTACACTCTAGTCTTCACCAGGCAATTGGCTGTTCTTCTTTCGTCAACTAGAGCGCGGGGAAGGAGAGGCAGGAAGTTGCTCTGAGCTCAGAGGGTCACTGCCCGTGTGAGACGCGGAGGCTTGCACACCACAGCATGCAGACCTGTGGCTGCTACACCACGGATCTGCATTGTGCTCCACCAGCGCTTGCCTGGGAGCTGGAGTTAGTAGCACCCAGCTGTTCTCTCTGCCTTCGAAGGGGAGTCAGTGAGAGGAAGCAAGGATGCACTCTAAGTATGGAGTCCTAACTAGACTTAGGGACCTGTGGGTCCCTCCTCTGGAAAGGGTTACTTTACCTTGAGGTGTGGTGATCTCTGCCTGGCTTGCCTACTGAGCTCCAGGGGATGCTGCGGTTGCTGCACACACATGGGAGGAGCTCCTGGGAATGGAGCTAACCTAGCCACCCCTTGGTCTTTTCTTGACCTAAGATTCCATGATTCCATAACCTTTCTAAGATTCATGCTATGTTCATACTTTTCAAGAAAGAATAAATGATAATACTTGACATTTAATTCTTGCAAATCCAGGACCACTGTCCTGAAGTTTGGGTATGATCCTGGACAGGTCCTCTTGGTGGATACCATTGACAGCTTCTGCAGTCCCTCTTGCAGTGCTGACCCTGCTGGAAGACAGGCCTCTGCCTGAGGTCTGTGCTCAGAATTAACACAGTGTTGAAAGAAATGGTTTCTTGCAGAACACTGCCAATGTGGTAAGCAAAATTGTTGTCTCTCAGGGATGCTAGTAATAAATAACCAATAGAATTCTTAATCCTGTTTCCCTTTGGTAAGGATAAGGTATACTGTTAAGCAACTGACCCATATTAAAGAGAGTAAAGTGGAATATCTCAAAAATGTGGTTCTATTGGTACATGGAATGCTGAACATAGACCATTTCTTTAGGCCATCTCTTATTTGTCAGGAAAGAACACAATGATAACAAAACAGAAAAATTGAGATTTATAAAAGAAAACAGAAGCTCTGTTTAAAGAGTCAGTTACTTTTCCTGTGAAAATAAAGCTTACGATTTCCAGTGTCCCTTGCCCTATTGAATTAGGGACTGGTTCAGGTGACCTGGTGGAGGCTGGAGTGTCACTCTGCACCCTTTCTGCAGCACCCCCACCCCTGCGGTCCCTTTCTTCCTCCTCTCCTGACCCCAGTGCTACTACCCGGTTTTCTTCCTGTAGTACAGAGGGCAGTTCAGTCCCCGCCCAGGTCTGCAAGACGGGTGCTAAGCTCCTGCTCCCATCGCCACTCCAGCCTGTCAGGACCGCTGTCTTCCCAGGTGGACAGCTCACCTGCTCACCTGTGGTGTCCAGTTAGGAACCATAGATTGGGAGGGCTGGGATGCACCTGCCCTTCCTGGCCCATCACTGCCCAGGCCAGGGGGTTCCCCTGGCTCCGCTTCTCATCCCTATCCCTGGGCTTCCCTCCTTTCCCTTGTGTCTCACAGAGAGTGCAGCTGAGCCACCTCCCCTGTTGCCCCTACCTACAGCCCAAGAGGCTTATTGTGGCATTTCCTAAAGAGACACAGTGTTTTCACGAAAAGAAATTCAGAGATGATCTGGAGAATCATACATCTTGCCTCCTCTGTAAAAATTCTATACTTTTTCTGCTTAAAATCACTCAGTAGGTTTCTTTTCTCTACAGCCTATACCCACAGTGTCTTAGCACAGGGCGTGAGGCCTGGTGCAGCCTGACTGCCCATGCACTGTCTAATCTGGAAGCCTGAGCTGCTGACCACAGCAGAGAAGCCTCCCAGGTTGGCTTCTTTCTGGGATGCCCCTTCCTCTCTAACCTCTGCATCTCAGTGAGACCCCATCTCAAAATAATTTTTAAAAGGCAGAGTGCTGAGGAGTGGCTCAGTGGTAGAGCACCTCTCAATTCAATGCCTAGTACCACAAAAAATAAAAGACTGATGTTTTCTTTGATAGATCTTTCCCAAATATTCTATGTTATGGCCAGAGCCTGTAGCCTCTTTGTCTCTGTGCTTATGCTTGTCACCTTCCGTAGTATCAAGTCACTCAGCAGGAGCATCCTGCCCCACACCAAGAATGTGCTCCCCCAACACCAAGTGCCAGGCTGGACTGGAGGGGGTGAGGCAGTGGGGCTGCATTCCAGACCTCCCACTCGGGCTTACACTGGCAGGCTGCACCTCCACCTTGTGTGCCCAAGACCCAGCAGGGTGCCAGGCACAGCTCCCAGCCCACAGGGACTCTCCGCAGCCTCCCTGGGCTGTCTTTTCTCCAGGCTCACTACCTGAGGTGTAGGAGACACTCAGTGTGTGCTGAATTTCACTTAACAGCTGCGTTTATTGATGCCACATTTGAAAATTTAATCTGGAAGGCTTTCGTTCTTTTTGTTGACTAAACAAATATACTGTATGTAATATTTGGACATTGAAGAAGGATTTTCCTTTGGGTTAGAGGACCCTGCTCTGACTGTTTGCTGAGCTTTACGTAACACCAGTCACTGCATGTGCTATGAGAGACGGGGTGACAGGGAGCAACTGTGCTCCTCCCCAGGAGCTGGAAAGCAAGCACTCCCCTGAGAACTGTGTTCAGACAGTTAATGCAGAAGTGTGGAAAATGCATACAGAACATACAGCTGTTTGCACTCTCAAACCTGTAACATACGTGTAAGTGTCTTTACATATGTGGGCATACAGCCTCATGGCACTGTTGGTGGGTGCAGCCGTGGGCACTCCTGCAGAGTGGCCGCTGTGTTTGATTGAGGCTGCAGAGCTCCTGAGGAGCAGCCATCTTGCTTTAAGTCTGAAAGTCCTGATTCTGAGGCTCTAACTGGTCCTGTCTCCCACAGGCATCGTGTCCAAGTCCTACGAGTGCCGTCTGAAGGGACAGGGAGCCACCTTTGTGGAGACAGACAGCCCTTTCACTGCAGCCGCACTGGCAGAGGAGTCTCCTGTCAGAGAGAAGGCCCTCAGGAGCAGCAAGAGGCCTGCCCAGGCCTCGGAGCAGGTCCAGCAAGTCATCATCATCCAGGGCTACGATGGGGAGTTCGCCCTGGATGCCTCTGTGGAAGAGACCGCTGCAGCCACGCTGCAGACGCTGGCAATGGCTGGCCAAGTGGCCAGGGTGGTGCACATCACAGAAGACGGGCAGGTCATTGCCACGAGTCAGAACGGAGCCCACGTGGGCAGCGTGGTGCCAGGGCCCATCATCCCTGAGCAGCTGGCAGACGGAGCCACCCAGGTGGTCGTTGTGGGAGGCTCGGTGGAAGATCATGGCGTGGATGAGTCCCTTAGTGCAGGGGGCACTGTTATACAGCAGGTGACCAAGCAGGAGATTCTGAGTCTCTGCGAGGCTGGGGCCCCCCCTGCCGATGCCTCCTCAGCCTTAGACGCCTTGCTGTGTGCCGTCACTGAGTTAGGGGAGGTGGAGGGCAGGCATGGGCACGAGGAGAAGGCCAGACCAGGCCATAAAGATGTGCTGATCCGGCTGCCCAGTCAGGAGGCCTCCCATACCACTGCCGACCCGGAGGCCCCAGAGATCCAGATGTTCCAGGATGCTCAGGAGAGCACAGCAGCCATGGAGGTGCTGACCCAGGTTGTGCGGCCTCCGACCATTGTTACATCTCAGGAGCGAGCCCAGGTGGCCTTGAAGAAGATGGTCCGAGGAGTCCTGCAGTTTGCTGTGTGTGACACGGCTGCGGCCGGCCAGCTGGTCAAGGATGGTGTCACTCAGGTCATCCTGAACGAGGAGGGCGCTGTCCACATGGTGGCTGGGGAGGGCTCCCAGTTCATCATGCAAGAGGCGGACGCCCATGGCCTGCGGGTGCCAGCTGAGCACGTGGACCTGGTGGAGTCTGATGGGGAAATCTCACAGATCATTGTGACAGAGGAGCTGGTCCAGGCCATGGTCCGGGAGTCAGGCAGCAGCTTCCCCGAGGGCGCTACTCACTACATTGTGACAGAGCTGCCCCCCGGGGAGCAGGAGGATGGCGGCGGCGTGTACTCCCACACTGTGATAGAGACAGCTGGCTCTCAGGAGATCCTGCAGGCTGGGGCTGCGCTTCGAGCTGAGGCTGTGGCCCCCAATGGCACGGATCAGCTGACAAGCATGGTCATTTACACCCAGGAGGGCACCCCGACGGCCACGGTGATCCAGAGCCAAAGAGAAAGTAGTGAGCTCCAGGAAGCCTGAGGTGGGGCCTTGACGCTGGGCGCAGGGCCAGTGTGGAAAGACCCGCGCTGAGGTTGGTGTGCCCCTGAGCTCCCTCTAACCTTCCGAACACTGGCCACATGGCCCCAGTAAGTGCCACACCTGCTCTCTGCAGGGGTGGTGACAGAGGCCACTAGAAAAGCACTCATGGGCACCGAGCTGGTGCCCTGGAGTAGCTGTAGATCACAGTAGAAGGGCAGGGGCGTGCTGTAGGGACAGGGCCTGTGCCTTCCAGCCCTTTGCTCCTGGGCCTCCCCTGTCCCATCCTGCACCAAGGGAAGCAGTTCCTGGTTTCCCCTTCCCGCGTGGGAGGTTGGAAACACCCCTGTCACTGGCTGCCTGGCCTGCAGCTCTGTCCCCACTTCCTTCCTTATGTGTCTGGTTGAAAGTCGCAGCTACAGTGATTACATCCTGCAGCAGCCGCTCCCCCCGACCACAGCCTTGGTTGGTTTTTTGTTTTGTTTTCTCCAGTTTTAGGATAATGTATCCCCAGACCAAAGGAAGCCTGTTAGTAGATTTCATGTATAAATTCCCTCTTCAAGCATTTTAGGTGTATCCGTTGCTCTGGTTGCATTCTGCGTAACAGAAATCTGATGACTCTGGTTAAGCAAAGCCTTGCTGTTCACGATCAGTTAAAATAGACCTTGGTTAAGAAAGCTGATACTTCTGATTTTGACTTTGTTCCGTATCATAAAGTCCATACATGAAATGTATACTTCTGGAAAATATTGTTCATATCAATATTTTGCTTTTTATAACAAATGTTTGTATTAATATCATTTTGCAGGATCTATTTGTGTCAGTATGGAAAAGCTGACATTAAACATTAACAAATAGAAACCATGCCCCGTACCCCTTGCCTGACCAGCATTGTCTGTGTTTAGTTGTGGATTCACTACAACTACTGGGTGCAAGTTCATGTTCCAGTCATTTGTTTCTTGATACTCTTGGTCTTATTTTTTCCCCAAAATTGTTGTTTTTGTTCTGTTTTCTTTTAAATAAAATGACAGCATTAAAGATAATGATGATGTCTTGCTCTGAGTGACCAGCTGTGGGGCCGCTGTGACAGCTCAGGAGAGTGGCTTGCAGGCAGTTGCTCCTCTCCCCAGCCAGTATACTCCCAGCCAGCACCTTCTGCAGGTCGAGCTCACAGATGGCCCAGGCACTTTCTGCGACAAGATCGTGTTCTCTCATGGTTTGTACCTAGAAATCCTGGAGAATTAACAGGAAAGGAAGCTGGTCCTCCCTTCTGTCGGTGCAGCACCACATAGTCTCTGCCTGAGGCCATGGGGCCAGCGCCACTGGGAGGCGAGCCTGCGCCCTGCCTGGCTTCCTCACGCTGCTTTGATTTCGGCCCATTCCAGGGCCACCTCCGTCTACACAGCCACCCCTCCCAAAAAAATGAAAGGTAAAACTTCAGGCCTGACACTGAGATTCATAATTAGCTGAGTGTGACTAGCTCGTGTTTCCTAAAAATGGCAGGGCTACTCGGCTCTTCTTCAACCCTGTCTTGGGCAAACAGTGACAGGATCAGCTCCCGTTGTTATCAGGATAGAGGTGACCTTTACAAAGTGATGGCCCTCTCCAAGCTTCTCATACATGTTAGAAGGGGGGGGTGTTTTTCAGTGGAAATATTTCTTCTTGATCATTTCTCCTGTTAGCGGCGGCCCTGCGGCCCTGCAGCTCTGATGCTAATGCCTGACTGTGCTTAGTCCTGTGTGGCTAACCTTTCCGCTGCAGTCCAGGGTGTTGACACTGACATGCTGCAGTTTACCGTTTGTGATTTATTTAGGATAAATATGTCTCAGGTGGCATTTAATCCTTCATAAAACCAGTGTAGCCTGCAGTGTCAAACCAGCAATCACGTTGTATGCACAATGAAAAGAGCAGGCCTTTGCATAAAAAGAATTGTTCAGAAGGTGTTTCTAGGCTCAGAAGGATTGCGGAGGCTTCACCAGGCTATTGTATCCTGTAATTACCTGTAGAGTTGGGTTAATGTTACCTCTCCCTTCTCTCTCATTACACAACTACTGGAATGTAAGGGGCTTTAAGAAGCACATACACAAATGTGTGCCTCAGAACAATGAGGCGTGGCGGGACTTGCGAGCAAGGGACATTCATCGCAGTGTGGATTGTCTGGAAAAAATACAACAAGCTTGTAGCTTTCTTTGAGGTTTTTGCCAGGGAATGTTAACAAGTTTAAAGAAGTAGAAAGCAAAGCCAATGAATATCTACTTGGAGACTGGCCCAGAAAGACCACATTATATTAAACTATAGCCAGTCAATGACTGAGCCCCAAGGATACATGGCACGACAGGAGGACCAGTTTTCCATGGCAGCTTCTAGAAATGGCTTAGGTTTCTACTTCCGGGGCAAAAATTCGCCAGTTCTTGGGAGTGTGGTGGAGATTTGCAGATAGCCCTTTCCAGACAAAGGACATTTAGCCATTCGAGGTCACTGGTGCAAAGCTGCGACTGAAGCAGACAGGCTGGGGTGAGGGGGAGAGGATGCTTACTAAACATTTCCCACCACAAAGCAAACACACAAACAAAACCACCACACTGTGCTGAGAGCATCCTTTCTGCTACCTGACTTGCTTCAAAAGTAAGTGTGATAAGATGGCGTCAGCAAAATGCTGGAAATCCATAACGTCGAGACTGGCACTGCTGGCACCTACTGAGGTGAAACAGTTCATTCAGGACAACTGTGGTAGAAGAAAAGAGCCTCCAACCAGAACAGGGTCGATTCTGAAGACAGAACCACTGGGCATTTATAACCAGGAGGAATGGATGGACGCCACTGGATGAGGAATTACTGAGGAGAGGGGGCCAGCGGGGAGGTCTTTGGCTAAGTCCACCTAATCCACCTAACAGGACTCCTGCTGAAGCCAGGCCAGGGTCACCAGACACCTCCTGGAGGTGGGTATGGAACCTGACCAGATGTCCAGGGTGGTCCGTTAGAGATGGTGGAGCCCTGACACAGCAGGGTTCTTACTAGAGGACTTTCCTGAGGAATACCCAGATTAATGGGCCAGACTGACGTTTGGTCAAGCAGAGGAACTTTTGTCAAAGGCCTAGAAGTTGGAGGATCAGAAGCCCTGGTGGATCTTTGCTCCATCGTCTCCATCCAAGCCCAGGAAGCTCAATCACCACTCCCACTGTGAGGGGCAAGGCCCCTCGCCCACTAGCACAGCAGCTGGGAAATTCTAGGACCACGCAACAGCATCCAAATTTCCCAGTGTTACCCTGCTTTTTGTTTTCCTGAACAGAAAGGCAGAATGATGTCATACACAGAGAACTGGACCAGCTTAGAACCTAGGCTAGGGTGGGCTCCAGCAGGAGAGCCAGGGAGGAAGGGCATGCATTCAGCAAGCTGGAAAGGTGCTCCGGCCATGACTTCTTGTACCGTTTAGCATCAGCCCATAATGTAAGAGCGCGCACTGCTCCCTGAAGCCGCCGCCTCCTGCTCCGCCATGGTGGGGAACACGACTCGTTTTCTACTCCTCTAGGGTGATATCATTTTACATGAAGAAAAAAGTTAGCTCGGGTGGCAGTTATACGTTTCGGAAGCACCTTCTAATCAGGGATTGGTGATTCATTATTAGCTTCAGCAGGCGATCCATCTGACATGTAAGGGGGAAAAATTAGCAGCTGTCACTGCATGACGAGTTAATTTCCTGATGGGCCTGACACTGAAAAGCCATTTGGAGTCATGGCGGTGGCTGACGAGAAAACCTGGCGCTGCTTTATAATTGGAGATAAAGAAAGACAGAGAAGCTGGCTGGGGGAGGGCCCTGGGTCTGGGAGCTGGGGGCGTTGATGTCTCGGGGCTCGGCGCAGGCCCACGCTGCCCGATCACGCTGGCAGAGCCAGCAGCCAAGCCAGGCAGGCCGCGCCTCACTGGCTGGGTCCCTGGCGCCGGGTCAGGGGATGATCTCTGCTTCCTCTGCCACCACTCCAGGGTCCATCGGGAGACCTGAGAGCGACGGGGCCCCTGACATCCTCAAGGGAGGGTGGAGTGGCATGGGCTGAATCATCCCCTAAGCGATTTTCACAACTGGAGCTCAGGATTTCAGCTGTGGCATGATTTTTTATCACCATGAAAAAAGTAACCCCACGAATAAACATTCTGGAAACTCAGGGACGGGGCGGAGGGCAGGGAGGGTGAGCTGGGGGTGCGTAAGGAATCTGGACCCACAGCCTCGAGGTCACCCGCTCTTCCCAGAGCATCTATTCCAGCCCAACATGGGGAAATGAGACTTGTTTTAATATCCTGAAGATGGAAATTCCAAACAGAAATTGGAGTACCAAGCAGACCTTTAGGCCTCCCCAGGCTGGGCTCGCATGGCGTCCACTGGAGGCCCAGACGCAGCGTGCAGGTTATAGAATCAGGGCTAGAGTCTGGCCCTTGAGACCTTCCAATGTTTACCAATTTGAGAAAACAAAGGGTCTGTGTCCACCGTGACCCAGGGTAGATCACTTAATTACTCTTGTTTATCTTGGGTTCTGGGTCTGTAAAATCAATGAAGTGGAGACCTCTTGGGGATCTTGAGAAATAAGTATGAGGTAAAAATCTTCCTTCCTTCTGAGGTTCCTGAGTCCCCAGCCCAGGATGGATTTTAGCTTCTCTTTTTCTCCCCTCTGCTGGAGGCGAAGGGTGTAACTTAAGGAACCTTCCCAGAGTGGGAGAGCAAGGGCCAGAATCTTGTGTGCTGGTGAGTGGCCACCAAGGCCCATGACCAGAATTAAATAAATCCACCCTAAATCTCAGGCCGAGAGCCATTGACTTCCTCCAAGGCCCTGCATCTGCAATACCTTTTAATAAATTCTTTTAAAATGACCTAATTTCAACATGGCTTTCAGCATCATAAGAAGACAGTTTATAACCAGGATAAACATGAACATATGGACCAGTCCCTGTGTCAGTGCCGCTCTCCGTTCTCTGATTTCTCATGTTACTCTTCAAATAATGTTTTAAGTACAGGAATAAAAAACAACACAAAGTAAGGCCCTGTTTTTGAATCTCCAAGCTGAGTTCTCGTTGAATGGAGGAGTTCTTCAGAGGCTCCTGGGCCGCTCAGGTTCAGCCAGGGGCCTCCTGGCAGCACAGCGCCTTCGGGCACAGGTGGTACTGAGGGCACCCTGGGCAGAAGGACCTCCTCCTGGCCACCAGCCTGGGCCTATTTCAGAGCAGGCCTGACTGACAGAGTGCAACCAAACCCAGAGGGAACCCTCGGCCAGGCCTGGCCCCTGCCCCCTTGGGCCCCACTGTGGCTTCACAACCTGGGAAGTGTTTTAGCCTATGGTCCTTTAGAGGACCTGGCTTTCCCAGCATAACCAAGAACTGGTGACCACCCGGGCTCCTGGACCCCGGGAGGCTCCCGGGCAGGTGCACTCTGCCCACCAGCCTCAGCTCCCCCGCCCTCCCTGGTGGCCTTCCTGTGACCTGCAGCCCCTGGGCCTGACAGAGCCCAGCTTGCTTTGCTTCCCAGGGCCAGCTTCCTGGTGGCAGGGTCCCACCCAACTAGGCTGAGTGGTCTTGGAGGAAGAGGTTGGAACACGAACTCTCCATTCTTCACCAGTTGTTCACATTTTATTATTCACTTTCTGTTTTTTTAGTTCTAATTTCTCAAATTACACAAGTCTTGGGCAGGCATTGAACAGAGCAAGTGTGTGCTGCGAACACTTTGGTCAAACTGGTTCAATCACGTTCTCTTCCTGTTCCCACCCTTCTACAGAACATTCCTCCATGAGGAGGTCCTGGAATCACACCTGAGGACCCACACCGGGTTTACAGCTGTCTTGTCAAACACAACAAAGTGACTTTTCCAGCTTTTTATCAACAAATAGCTGGCAGAAGAGGATTTTCTCTTCGTGCATAATTATCATAATTTTAAAGGAAGAATCATAGTTGATGCCTCTGGTGCCAGGCTAAATACACCCTATTCCTATTAACATTTGTATTTGTTTACATCCCAATTTCTTTCTGGCCCTCAGGACTTGGCCAGTGCTATTTATTCCACTCAACATTCCTTCCTTAACCTGCTATGAAAAGAAATTTGATGTTCCGGGTAGTCTTCAACGATTGCGGCTTTTTCTTTTCTGGAGAAAGATCCCTGACCCTGGGTAACAAACAAAGAAAGGGGGAAAAGCAAGAAAGGATATGCCCAGTGGCCCAAGGCTAGCTCTTGAGACTGTCCTGCAAGGAAGCGGATCCACCAGAGAGGGAGAAACTCAGAAGAAGGGAGGGAAAGCCTGTCTGTGTGACTCCTCCCATATCCCACACCTCACAATACGGGGCACAGCAGTGGTGCCTGGGGTTGAGGAACATAATTCATCTTGGTGAAGCAAGTCTGGAGGGAAGGGGAGCTGAGGGTGGCCTCTGGCTAGGATAACTGGATCTGCCACAGAAAGTCATTGGCACCCTGAGGCAAACCAGGCAGGCCTGCACAGGCGGAGTTTGAGGTCACTAATTAAATCTGAGCAAGAAGGCGCTGGTGCTCTTGGCCCTGGTGCCATCTCCTCGTGGGGCCCAAGGTGGTCCCACACGTGCAGTCCTGAAGCAATGGTAGGCTTGCTTCTGGAGAGAAGGTGCCCTGGGAGGCTCTCACAGAGGCTGGTGGGCTCCACAGGGATTCGGACAGCAGTGTCCTTGCTTGACCCTAGCCTGGCCTGCCTGTCTTCCAGGGCCCTTGCAGAGGACATGTTCCGCCATTCTACATAGCAGATGCTATCTAGATCCTGAGCTGAGGCCCGTGACAAGGGTCTGGACTTCAAGTCAGTGGATCTAAGATGTCTTCAGATGGACCAATGTACGTCATGGGTCCTTCTTGTATCCTGGGCTCAGGTGGTCTTCTTAGAATGGAGTTGGTGAATGGATATCATACCAGCTCCAAAGACCTGTGACAATGTGTCAAGTGTCACCTAGGCAGGTGCCCACAGATGTTTGAGGAGAATTTCCAGCAAGATCATGTTTGTCCACTGATGGCAGGTGTCCCCCACTGGATTGTTGGAATTGAAATAAGAGGCTTCCCAGAGGCATGTTGTGACTTGTGGCTATGCTAAAATGGAGCCCTGTCATACCAAGCCTGCACCGCAGGCCCAGGAAAGACACTCACAGCACCAGAGGAGGAAGGCCAGGCCTACCTGGAGGCCAGCGGGAGAGGAAGGAGGATGCAGATGTTCAAGGCAGCACATGGAGAAGGGGTCTGACCAAAGACTTCACTCCCCAAGATGGAATTTAGTGCCTGGCTATGCTCCTGCCCCCCACCCAGGGGACAGCTGGCAGTGTCTGGAGACAGTGTGGCAGGCCTGCAAGCCTGGCTTCAAGATGCAGATCCAGAACAGACCCATTCCTTTAGCAGGGATGACTGGGCCCTGGGCCCACTGGCCCCTTGGCTTCCTCTGGATGCTTCCTTTCTCTCTATTGTCAGGAGACAGACAGATAAGCATGGTGGGAACACAAGGTTTGGAGAATGATTCTATAAAATGGACCCACTGTGCTGACCCCCACATGTTTGCTCTTCCAAGAAGCAATTCACCTGCAGCCCTCCTTGTCCTAAATGGACAGGGTATATCACATTCCTCAGCAACCTACCAGTTAACTGCAGGAGAAAATGCAGACTCAAAATAATGTTGATAAGAGGAACCTAAATTACCCAGAAGGGAGAGACTTTGGTGACCAGAAAACTCTCGGAGGTAAGAATAATTCCTCCTAACCATAAGATCTGGAAGAATGTATGGTTAAGAATCCAGTTAGAACCGGTCAGCATGAGCCAAGGTGACCTAGAGTTGCCATGGCAGTGGAGACTTAAAAGTCTGATGTCATCTTGCTGTCCATCAAAAGTCAAATGGTAGACCTGGGCAGGACTCTCTGGAAACTTCTCTGGAATCCCCAAGAAAACTGGAGTGCAGGAAAAGCACAGTGTCTCTCTCCTCTCTCAAAGCTAAAGCCCATGAATAAAAAGATTCAAAAAAAAAAAAAAAAAATGGCGGGTGTGGGGGGTGTGGGGAAGAAACTCAGAATAAAATGTAAAGAAAACTTTAAAAGCTTATATAATAAGAGATTGTATGCTTCCATAAAGTAATAGCAGGCTTTTGTATTTTTTTAAGTAAGAGAACAAGAAAGAGCTCCAGAAAATTAAAAATACAATAGATATTATTTTTAAAATTCCACCAAAGGGTTGGAAGACAAATTAAAGAAAAATCTCAAAGACTAGGACCAAAAGACAAAGAAATAGAATATAAGAGACTTTTTTAAAAAATGAGAAAGTATTAATGTAGGAGAGCTAAATCTGGCTAAAAGAAGGTTGGGAAAGAAATAATGAGAAAAACAGAAATAAATTTTCAGAGTGTTAAATACAAGAAAATTTACTGGATGAAGAATGAGATTTTTCAGCTCAAAAGAACTCACTCAGTACCCATGAAACCAAAAGGAGAGACTCATATTGGCTGACATGAAATTGTAGAACCCCAGAATGTGCAAATACAAAAATCCTTCACAGAGAAAACCAAAAGAGCTCACACAAGGAAATAAAAATGGAATCAGCCTTCTAAGATAAAGGTATCACTGGGTACTGGGAGTTCAAAAAGGAGTATCTTCAGAACCCTAATGGCATCTTATGAATTCTGTATCCAGCTAAACTATCAGTGGAGGGAAGAAATGGAACACCAACACTGACAGGCAAGCTTTCTGAAAATTTGCTTCCCTTTCCCTTTTCATAAAACTACAAAAAAAGTGTGTTCTGGAAGAAGGTTGATTAGTCCTAGGATTTAGGACAAAAGAACAACATAAGAGAGACGAGAGAATGCTCAGGACAATGATAATTAGAACAGATAAAAGGAGTGTTCTAAGAAAAAAGATGGCTTGATAAATTTAAATATATGTTACAAGGGCTTGAATGGTTTAGGAAAAATGAGTGGTGGCATATAAAATAATCTAAGCTGATAAAAACAGGGAGATGATTATTAATGCCAGAAAAAAGCTATATAATTTTCTTAAAAAATCAAATTTTAGTACAACTTAATACTTGGTATAATAGTGGGCACTACTTACACAGTTGTAATATTCATACTAAATATGAGTTTAATGCAAATTGTATTGTCATTAGACTAAGAGGACAGCAGGAGAGAGGGGCTGGGATGAAAACACAGAATCCTCGCCACCCTAATGGGAAGTTAATAGACACACCGACTCCAGGATCAGCCGACTGGAACTACACTTCTTACCTCCATGGCAAACCAGCGTGGGCTACGGCTTCCTCCCCGGGGTCAACCCTGGAGGACTGTATAGGAAAACAGAATGAGGAAGCAGCCACAATGTGTTGGGATATTTGGAGTGAAGAGTGGGAAGAAGGCTGAGCCACTGCCACTCTTTGAGGAAACAGTAGACAGGAATCTGTCCTTGTTCCTCAAAAGCCTTGGAGAAGTGCTACTGACCTCACACTGCAGAATTCTAGGGTGACAGCCCTGACTCTGGGTGCCAGAGACCACAGGGAGAGAGCCAAAGCAGAACAGAAGCCCCACTGCAGGGAGAATGGGGACAGGGTAACTACCTTGGGCATACATGGGCCCTGCCTGCTCCAGTAAGCTGACATGGGGAGTCCCCCCCCCCCCCGCCGGGGCTGTGTCCCTCACGCTGTAAGCAGCGTCCCTCATTCTGTAAGCAGCGTTAGTTGTCTGAACATTAAAAAATAAGTAAAGATAGTAATGATGGCGTGGGAAGTTAAGTAGTTCTAAGGCTTTTTTTTTTTTTTTTTAAGTGGCACTTTATTCTATCCAAGAAACCAAGTGAATTGAATTGGTTCCCATTTGCATCAAAGTGCCTGGCTGGTGGACTGGCTCCAGGCCACACGTCTGCCCCTCTGCCTGAAGGAAGGAGTCTGGGATCGCCTGACAGCATCGGGAAATTGCCAAATCACTGGCCACGAAGCAAGATGTCCAAACAAAGAGGGTTTTTGGTCTACAGTCCACAGAATGAAAGCATTTTATTTCCCTATTTCTGATGTACATGTTGGAAATACACACACACACACACACACACACACACACACACACACACTTTTTGGCTATTGGGAAGTAATTGAGTCAGTTACTTCAAATGGACTGATGATAATTCCTACCAATTAGCTGTATAATAATCATCTTGGCCATGTTTAGTTATCTGAGCAAGAGACAAAATTACATACTATTGCATACCAAATAACTTTTATAATATATATTTAAATAGTCAGGAGTAGTCAGATGCCACCAGCTCTTCCCATCTCAAATGGTTTTGTTAACAAACTCTGCCATCTTGAGTCTATTTGCACAACTCAATTTGAGGGTGTAAAAAGAAGAGTGAAAACACAATGGTGTAACTGATAAAGGAATGAATTATGAATTCTTTCCAGGGATGCAAAACTACTCGGAATGGAATGTGTCGCCAATCTCAGGAGGGTGTCCATGATGCTCTTGGAGAGACGTGGCGTTAGGTAAATGTCTTTGGCTTCTAACATTTTTTTCTGTTTTGTATTTGGCAGCCAAACGTGAATGGGCTTCACATGGATGGTATGACTTTTCCTCAGTAGCCAATGGCCACCTGCTTGTCCTGGGGCTCCCCAGGGCTCTCATTTGGGTCCTGGGTCTGGAACGTCACCTCAGAACGTGTTCTAAGGGTCCAGATTTCCTCCCCTGTGTGCATCCTGCTCCACTGGACTCCAGCAGCAGGCAGCCTGGAAAGAGCAGGACGTGGTCCTGCTGTGGGCAGGAGGTGCAGTGGGGTCATCCTACAGGGCGGCCCTCTTCTCTTGGCACTGGGCTTCATGTGGAGATACCCACTGGAATTAGTCTGTAAACCCTGGAAGAACTGAGCGCCTGCTCTCTGACCTGTGAACCAAACTCCCCCTTAGGTGGTCACTCAGAGTCAGCACCGTTGGGCGGGAAGCCTGCAGGGCAGACGCGGAGCTCTTGGCCTGGGGTCTGAAGGCCTGTCCTCAGATCAGCCTAATAGCAATGAAGTCCCCAATCTTTGGCAGATTATTTTTCAATCTGCTCCGAACTTGGATGAAGAAAAAAGCATTATTTACCCCTCTAACTCCCCAAAGTGTACATTTCTGTTGCAGCCTTTAGTTCTTGGTCTCCTCCCTGAACAACAGCAGCTAGGGACGTGACACTTTGCCTCCCCCATTTCCACCCCTACCTGGGACCTGCGCTGGGAACAGGAGCCTCACTGCCCCCAGCTGTGGCTTCCTCCAGTGCAGCCAGTGGAGGCTCCTGGGACCTGGAGCAAGGGTTTAGCAAGGGCCACACACGGCACTTGCTGTCCGGTAAGTGTGAAATCCTGCAGCCCAGTGCATGGCCACACTGAAGTGGCAGCAAAGAACACTTGGATTTGTAGTGTGAAATGTGGCCTGAAATCAGAATGTTTACAGATCACCCCCCTGTGAGTCCTTCCCATGACCAATCTTGAAAATCTCGTGGTCAGCCAGTTGTCCCTCTGTAGCTTAGCCCTTATCTCGAGAATAGCACCGGCCTGGATGCCACTAGGAATTCACAGGAGGGGAGACAGGGCCCCACCCCCAGCCAGTCACATCGGAGGCCACTGCAGCTGGTCACCTGGGGGACAGTTTGTGCTTGAGTGTCCTCACCGTCAATGAAGACCTTGCTGTGTCGCAGGATCTGAGGGCTACTTCCAGCCCTGACCCCTGTTGAGCCTTAAAGGAGCGCTGGGAACATCTGGCAGCTGACGGGAAGAAAGTCATCAGGCAGGCGCTGTGAGGTGACAGAGGTGAGCACAGCCCTCCCCCGCCACTGGGGCAGACTCACTTCCCTCCTGGTGACGGGGTTTAAATGGGGCACTGGAGAGAGGAAGGCCGCTGCGGGTTGAGGCCCGAGCTGTGTTGCTGGAGAACAGCTAAAGGAGCAGCCCGCGGCCAGCAGCCCTGGGGGAGCCCAGACCCGGCTACAGAGACATCAGGGAACCCTGAAGGGAAGTAGTGCCCTCTGACTGCTGATGGGCCAGAGAGAGGACACTGGGAACCTTTCTGGAATGGGACGGGGTGGGGGTTCAGGCTGAGTCCACCCCCCTAGTAGCTGCCTGCCTCTTTGAATCCACCTACTAGGGTTGAGGAGTCCCCATCTCTGTCTGGGATCACTGGAGCCCCCCGGGGTCAGCCCGCCTCAGCCTGCTCCAGAGGCCTCGCTCTTGCCAGAGCTGCATTTCACTCACTTTGGTCTGGTCTGGTCTTTTCTCTTCAGGACATTGGGATGGAACCCATGGCCTGGCCCATGCTTAGCGAGCGCCTCACTCAGAGGGAGCTGCCTTCCTAAGGTGAATCTGATCCCGCACTCCCCAACCCAGGCTCCATACTGGGTCCCCAGTACCTGCAAGAATCGTCCCTTTGTTAGCATAGTCCCCTTTTCTCAGGACTCGGTCTCCCTGACCAGCCTCATGCTGCTCCTGGCCCCATCAGGCTTTGGGATGAGCAGCCACCTCTGCCTGTGTTCTTTCTCCCCTCTGCCTGGGGAACCCTGGCCAGTCCTGGGGTATCCCTCAGGCCCTGCTCACCTGGTACTGTCCCCGGTCCCTAGGCCGTGATTGCTTGTGCAGCTGTCCTCTACCATAGCCCACAGGCTCCTAAGGAATTGTATTATTGTACTTTTGGAAACTTAAAGCCCACAGGAAGCCTGCAACATAGAAAATGCTCAAGGAAGAACTGTTTAATGGCAGAGAAGACAGATATGGGAGCCAGGCAACCCCGCTGAGCAAAGCCCATGGGCTGGATGTGGGACAGGGGTCTGGGGCCCTGGACCAGCAACATGCTGCCTTCAGTACAGAAGACCACCAAAGCTTCTGGTGCAGGGCATGATCACCTGGAGAAGGGGCTTCAGGGGAGCCCAGCAGGGTGGCTGGCAGAGCCGAGCATGGAGAGAGATGCTGATGCTTGCCTCCAGCCATGAGGTGAGGGAGGTGGGAGGGCAGCACCGCAGAGTCACTTGGAGATTCTAAGAAATTATTCAGTACCAGTCCCAAGACTGAGGACACTGAAACAGGGGATGACGCCTCTCCCCCTGCTGGGAGTCCCCCATGGCTTTATCTATCCAACCAGCCAGGTGATTCCGACCCTCCATATCACCTCACCTGTGTCAAACCTAACATGTCGAACAACTCTTGAACAGCCTTTCTCCACGTGTGTCCCCTGTGATCCACAGAGAGGAATGCATTCCTTTGGCGAGGCCCTACATGCTCACATCCACACAACTCAGACACAGCCAAGGGAAGGTCACAGCATGCTCTCATCCTTACTGCTCTGGTATACTCTGATGGTTTCCACTTTCCTCCATTTTGTTTTTGTGAAATTGTTCATCATAACCCCCTTGCCTGATTTTAGAGAACACCTAGAGGCCCAGCTTATATGAGGGAGTCACTGCCTTGGACCATTGGCATCAGAAGTACTGAGGACATTTGTTACTTTTCAGATTTTCAGGTCTCGCCCCATGGAAAATGAGCTTAACAAAGGCCCGGAAATCTTCATTTTAACATGTGTCATGGCTGGAGGAGGGGAACTCAGTTTGTTTGAAAACTGAATTTGGGGTAATGTTAAAGTCCTTGCATTGGAAACACTTTGTTAGAATCAACAGAACTGTTTTCATTGCTGTTTCTCATAACATTTTTTAATGCATTTTCCTTGATAATGCTCTTAGGAGTAATAGAGTAAAGCATTTATAAGCGTTCCTTATAAATGTTAGCTATTACCATCATCTTCAACATCACCATCACCACCACCATCACCATCATGAGCCTCATCACCGCCATCACCACCATATCACCATCATCACTGCCATCACCCCCTGATTATCACCACCATCACCATCACCACCATCATCACCATCACCACCACCAACACCATCAACACCTTCACCTTTACCACCATCACCATCATCACCACTATCATCACCATCAATACCATCACCGCCATCACCACCATATCACCATCATCACTGCCATCACCCCCATCATTATCACCACCATCACCATCACCACCATCATCACCATCACCACCACCACCATCATCACCATCACCACCACCAACACCATCAACACCTTCACCACCATCACCATCATCACCACTATCATCACCATCAATACCATCACCGCCATCACCACCATATCACCATCATCACTGCCATCAGCCCCATCATTATCACCACAGTCATCACTATCAACTCCATCATCACCAACAACATTGTCACCACCAGCATCACCATCAACACCATCATCAACACCTTCACCACCATCACCATCATCACTGCCATCATCACTATAGACACCATCATCCCCATCAACATTGTCACCATCATCACCATCACCACCATCACCATTTTCACTGTCATTATCACCATCAACATCGTCACCCCATCATCACCATCACCATCAACACCATCACTACCATCAATATCTTCACCACCATCACCACCACCATCACCATCACCATCAACACCTTGACCACCATCACCACCATCACCATCAACACCATCAACACCATCGACACCTTCACCACCATCACCATCATCACTGCCATCATCACCATCTACACCATCATCACCATCAACATTGTCACCACTATCATCACCATCACCACCATCTGCACCATCAGCACCATCATCATCACCAGCACCACCAGCAGCAGCATCTCATCCCCTTTGAAAAGAATCCTTGATCCATGCATGCCTCCTCTCTTCAGGAGTTGCCCCATCTCAGTAATGGCACCATGTTCTCTCAGGTGCTCAAGACAAGAATTAAGAGCGATCCTAGACCCCTTTCCCTCATCCTTACTCCAAGTCCCAAATAGTCAGCTTCCCTAGATCTCCACAACCACCACCAGCTCATGTAACATCTCCTCCCTGAATGAGAGCAATGCACTTCTGCTTCTTTGGTTTCCTCCCCACAGTCCAGAATGATCTTTCACAAAAATGAATGTAAACTATCCGTGAACATCTTTGACACCACTTCACCGTCCCAAGGTCCACATGTGCTCCTGGCTCTCCTCATTTATCTGATCCCCAAGCACATGAAGACCATTGCCACTTCCAGGTCACTGAAGGCCTTTAGAAGTTTCTAGAAGGGCTGGTCCTTCTCATCAGGTTTCAGCCCCACCGCCCTTTCTGAAAGTCTTTCCTGAACACTGGTACAGAATCGCTGCCTAGTTCACTGCCTGTAGACCGTGTCCCTGCACCACCACAGTTCCTTCCAGCAGGCGCTGCTGGCCACACCAGGCCTCAGGCCCAGCCAGGCACGACCTTCAGGCCCAGCCAGTGCAGAAGAACTTAGCCAGATGAGAGGGGATGCGGAGGCTTTCAGGATGGCTGGGCCCCACGTCAGTTCAATGGACAGGCCTGGAAATGTGGTATCTGAAACTTCTGTCTGCTCAGTTTCACTAGAAACCCAGGGAACTCCCAGGAAGAAGGTATCATTTAACACGGAAGCCGAGGTAGCAGCTGGCTCCCCTCATCCTGGCCTGGGGTCCCCATTCTAACATCTTGTGCTTTTACCAGATGATAAGAGAATTTGCTGAGATGAGTCCCTCGGACAGGCTTGTGCACTTTCTCATCTATCATGAAGTTCATGTCCAAAGATAAGTTTCTTTAGGTTTTTCCTAAGCTGTCCAAAAAATTCTCTAGGAAAGGACTTGTGGCCCCACTGAGTAAGAAATCAGATCCTAGTGAAGGGAGATGTGTAGAGAGGGAATCTGGGGAAGAAAATCATGCAACTGATTTTAAGATGAATCGAAAGAAGATGGACTTCTGTGGCCGAGGGACCTGTACACCCTCGAGGCTGCATCCCGAGCAGGAAGAGGCTGGGGTGGACCAATGTGGGGTCACAGAAGGCAGAGGCTAGGGCAGTCTGGCTGGGCATCCCTCCCTGCGCCTCAGACCACATACCACCACCCTCTCTTCTCCTCTGAGTCTCCTTTTGAGAACTTTCCAGCTCAGCACAGCCCCTCTGCTAATGGTCCTCACCTCCATGGCGACGCCTCTCACACAGGCCTTCACCGCACATCTCGCTCTTCCAGCTGCGCTCTCAGCCTGGGGTTCCCACAGGCCCCTGGGACCTCAGCCTGCCGCCTCTCAGCCGGCTTCCTGCCCAGGGGTGCCTGGCACTCACTGCAAAGGTCAGGTGTGACCAGCCTCAGTGGCTTTGTTTTCTGATGTCTGGATCTCTCCTCTCTGCTGGTCCTCTGTCCCAGGCCTGCCACCCCTCTCCTGGCCTCCCTCTGGATCCACTCACAGGGACATTGCTGGCTTTAGCTCTTGGTGGACCCGGGTGCAGTTCTGTGGATCTGCTGTTTTAGAGAATGAGATCTGTATGCTCATGTCCCAGCTTGGTCAGGGGGGAGAAAAGCCCTGCTGCAAGTAAGGCCCCAGAGAGAGAGAGGTGCTCTCTTCCCAGAGTATCAGCAGTCGCCACGGCAACCTGAGTCCCAAATGCTGATTTTCAGAACCAGTACTAAAGGCGGGGGGAGGCCTGGGAAGCATGTGAGGGACTGTGTGAGCCCACGTGCCAGCCAGGCGCCCTGAGTGCGTGCTGGGAGGCATGACTGGGGCCTCTTGCTTAGTGGCTGTGCCTTGCTCCTAAGGCCCACCTGCCCCATTGACTCTTTCCAGAGGGTTCTGTACCAACTTCCTCATGGAGACCTGGGCTCCCTGGCCATCTGCAGTGGGGACAGCTGTCCTGGTTGGGGGCTCCTGCCTACCCAGTGGAGGCCTTTGCTGCCTTTGGCTGACATCTGGTGTTAAGAGGACACTGGGTGTGGCCCTGCCACTAAGACCTTCCACTCCAAACAAGGCACACCCCTTGCCTTGGGTGCTGGGAGGCACAGTTGGGCAGCCTTGGGCTCATCAGGCCCCTGACCTGGTCACTCCAGACCTTTGTCCTTGCAGCTCAGAAAGGTTCTGTCAGCAAGGCCAGTTCCTCCTCTCTCTCAAGTCTCAGCCCCACATCCCTCTTTCTGAGAAGCCACCACCCTTTGGCATCATCTGAAGGAGGAATCTAAGCAGTTAAATGTAAATTGAACTCCAGGTTGCTCCTCGGGTGGGCTCAGCCTCCAGGCTCCTGCCCCTCCCTCCCTCCAACCTGGGCTCAGGGCTCACGCTGAGTGAGGATTCTCACTGACAAATCATGGTGTTTCGGTGTTGCCTTTCATTAGAGCAGGTAAAAATAATGAAATAAATATGACAAGGGCTGTGCACACGGCCCGCCTGGGGAAGGCTGCTTAAGTGACCTTAAGTAAGATAATAAGCCAGAGTGTGAACGAGGAGACTCTGTCTTTCCACGTTAGAGGCAGCGGGCTCCCGTGGCAGCCGCTCAGAGCTCAGCACAGCCTTTAATGACACGACAGTGTTCGTGCACCATCTAATTAATCCCATATTTTCACACAGCATAATTACGGAGCCGGAGCTGAGTTATTTGGCTACTGGAGGTGGAGTGGCGCCGGCCCTGTCCTTTGCTCTGCTCTGCACAATTTATTATGCTTCCCAGCAAGACGCCCCGAAGCCCGTGTGCGGCCGCTCTGCCACTGCTGCGTTATCAGCACGTGCCGCCTTCCACACTGGGACCCAGGGCTGGGCACAGCGTTGTTTTATGGCCTATGATAAGGCAACGCTACCTTATGTTCGAATCTCTAACTGTCGGGTGCGTGGAACGCAGGCCCGGCTGCCACAGGCGCAGGGCAGCACATTGCCTGGGCTTCCTGGCCCCTGTGCGTGCCCCCGCTGAGGCACTGAGGAGGGGCCTGCTACTGCTCCACCAAGACTGTGACCTTCTTCTTGGCCCGAGGTCCCATTTACAGAGCGACTCCGGCTGGCCTGGCATCCCCCAAAAGCCCCCATTCCAGTCCCCACTGGGGGTTCCCTGGAGCCTGTTTGTGCACATCGCTATGTACCTCTGATTTATGAGACTGCCATTTGGAAACCAAGAGAGACCCACTTTGCCAGGATCTCTGGGAGGTTTGTGATTTAGCATTTGCCCCCCTGGTAGGTCTCCTGAGCTGTTTAAGCAATGGGCCTAGCAGGGCCTTGACTCCGTGGGGCAAGTTAAACCCCACGGGTGTCAGAGCAGCGTCTCCTGTGTGGGGCCACAGGCAGGGGTTGAGGGTGCATGGAGAGAGCTGGGGACTCACAGCCCTTGGGTGAGTTACCACACCAGACATTGGGGGTTGTAGAAGCAGCCCAAGTTCAAGGTCAAGCAAGGTTAAATGATGTTAAATGTTTACCATCTGGAGCTCGGCTCCTGAGGCTGGGCCTGCTGGCAGCATCCTGGCCATTGCAATGGCTTCCAGGCTGAGCTCTGAGGGAGACTGTGGGAGGGAGGGGCCTGGGCCCTGAAGGAGGCCCTGGGCACTGGTCTCCAACACACCCGATGATTCGGCTTAGATGTCTCACTTCTGGCTTACCTATTGGCTAAAATTTCCCACACCACTGCTTAGAACTAAAATTTAAAAACTGAAAGTAGAGGTGTGCATTTCCACAGATTTCTGAATAGTCCCTGTGAAAACATTCATCTGGGCTGTTAGTGTCTTGGGATGTGCACAGTTAACCTCTGTAAGATGAGGCTTCCAGAGCTCACCACGGCTGTTCCTGAACTGTGGACAGAAGTGTGTAGTTTTGAGGATAAACAGGAAATGTTGAGTTCCTTGGGGAGGGCTCTACAAAGTTTAAAATTCGTATTTGGTCACATGACTATAGCTATGTGATGCAACTAGCAAATTGAAGTCAAAGGAGCAATAAATGCAAACATGCCCTGGATCTGTCAGAGGTCTCGGGGGGCTTATCTGAAACATGCCTGCCTTGGCTGAGGTCTCTGATCATCCTGGGGTGCTGAGTGAGGGGCATTAACTCCTCCCGGCACTTTCCAAGTGAGGAAGAGAGGGATGGAGAGGAGTTCAGTATCACCATGTGAATACCATCTAGGGGCACCAGCAGGCAGGAGCTGGACACAGGTCCCAGATGACCACAGAGCATCTGAAATGTTCTTCACTCTGCTACATAAAGAAACACAAAGAGAGAAATAGAGATGTGGAGTCGACAGGAAAGGAGGGGAGTTGACACCAGGAGCCATGGAAGCTCAGACCTGAGGAAATGACAAGGGAGGTGGGGACCAAGGTCGGGTGGGGTTGTGTGTGACCCAGAGGATCGCCAACATGCAGTAAAGAACAGCAGCAAGTCCCAGTGGGAAGCGAGGCTGTTAAAGAGTGCTTCTCCATCTTTAATGTCCTGGGACCCTAGAGGTCTCATTAGGAAGCAGACTTCCACGCTGCCAGCATGCGCTGGGCACTCTGCATGGCTGATGGCCTCCCAGGCAAGGCTGTGCTGCTGGTCCGCAGATTCAGCTTAGAAAAGCAAAAGCTTGGGCTGTGGCTGTGGCTCAGTGGTATACACTTGCTAGTGCGTGTGACACCCCAGGTTCAATCAGCAGCAGCACAAAAAATAAATAAATAAAATAGAGGTATTGTGTGTATCTACAACTAAAAAAAAATTTTAAAAAAAGAAAAGCAAAAATTCACAGTATTGTGTTTTGGTGTTTGACCCTGTCTGTTATAGAATTTTGCATCCTGAAAAGTCAAGTTAGCCCTATTTGTAGATGATATGCTTGTATTCTCAGAAGTACCAAAGGCTCCACCTAGAGCTGATAAACAAATTCAGCAAAGCTGCAGCACACAAGACCAACATACAAAAAAACCAATAGCTTTTCTGAACACCAATCATGAACCCACTGAGAATGAAATCAGAAAAACTTCACAATAATTTCAAAAAGTGTCTAGGATAAACCTAACCAAGGAGGTGAAAGACTGCTGAGGAAAATTTTAAAGTATGGAAAAAAAAATTGCAGAAGACACTAAAAGATGGAAAGGCCTCCCATGTCCATGGATAGGCAAAGTTAGCACTGTTTAAATAGTCAAGCTACCAAAAGTCATCTTCAGGTTTAATGTCATCCCCATCAAAATACCAATGGTATTCTTCACAGAACTAGAAAAAAACATCCAAAAATGTGTAAGGAAGAACAAGATCTGGAGCCAGTCCTGAGCCAGAAAATCAAAGCTGGAGGCATCACAATACCCAATCTCCAATTATACTTCAGAGACTTAGTAGCTAAAACAAGCAGCATGTGCTGATGAAAACAGACACACAGAAGCAGCAGAAACAAATCCACGCAGATACAGTCATCTGATTCTTGACAAAGGTGCCAAACATATCCTGGAGAAAAAACAGCCTTTTAAACAAACGGTGTTGGGAAAACTGGATATCCACGTATAGACGAATGAAACTAGATCCCTGTCTTTCACCTTGTACAAAAATGTCAATTTACTGTGGATCAGAGACCTGGATATGAGACCAAAACCTTGCTACTGCTGGAAGAAAGCCTGGGAGAAACACTTCAAGACAAAGACACAGGCTTTGGCTTCCTGAATAGGACTCCTGTAGCTCAGAAATTGATAGATTAACAAGCTTTTACACAGCAAAGGGAACAACAGTGTGAAGAGAGTTTACAAAATGGAAGAAAACCTTAGCTACTCTTCTGACAGAGGGTTAACATCCAGACTACATGAAGAACTCCAAAACTCAACACCAAAAATATCAAATGACCCATTCAGTAAATGGTCAAATGAACTGAACAGACACTTCACGAAAGAAGTACAAATGGAAAACAGTGATACGAGAGACCAATCCACATCTTTAGCCATCAGGGAAATGCAGATTAATATTACACAGAGATTCCAAGTCACGCCAGTCAGAACGGCAAACATCAAGTCAATCAATCAATAAATGCTGGCTCAGTTCAGGAAAAGGAACTAGTTTCAGTCAGCCTTTTCATTGCTGTGACTATAAGACCCAACCAGAACAGTTGTAGAGGAGGAAAGGTTTATTTGGGGGCTCACAGTTTCAGAGGTCTCAATCCGTGTACAGCTGGCTCCATTGCTCAGAACTCCAAATGAGGCAGAACATCATGGCAAAGAGTGTGGTGGAGGAAGCAGCTCACGGGACAGTCAGGAAGCAGAGAGACTCCACTCGCTAGATACAAAATATGTACCCCAAAGGCACATCCCCAATGACCCACCTCATCAGTCATGCGTTTATGGAAGGTGTCTTTTCCTCAGCTGGACTATGTTCTCAGTACCTCTCATTAAGTTTGGTTGGTCCTCCTCCTCCTTCTCCCCGCCTCCCCCTCCTCCATGTGTGTCATGAAAGGGTGTCAGATTTCATCAGATGCTTCTGCATCTATTGAAATGACCAGGTGATTTTGTTCTTCATTCTAATGATATGCTGTATTTTATAGGTTTTAATATAAATCCAACCTTACATATGTGGGATGAATCCCAGTTGGTCAGGGTGTGCACTGCCTGTCACATGTTGCTGGATGCAGTTACTAGTGTTTTGTTGGGTTTTTCATCTATGCTCATAGGGGACATGGGTCTCTAGATCTTTGGCCCCGGGGCTGCGTGCACTTGATGTTGGGGTGATACTGACCTCAGAGAGTGCAGGTGCTGAGAGGTGCTCTCTCCCCTCCTGATGGGTAGATGATTTTGCCAGGCTTGGTCTTAATTCTTGAAATGCTTTGGTAGAGATCACAGTAAAGCCAAGGCAGGCCTGGGCTTCTTGTGGTGGGAAGTTTTCAAATGACTAATTCAGTCTCTTCACTTTTACAGGTCTATTTAGATCTTCCGTGTCTTGTACTCAGGTTCAAGGGTTTGATCTTCCTCGAACTCTGCACATTTCATCTCTGTCATCTAATTTGGTGACATGCACTTGTTCATTATTTCCCCTTAAATTCCTCTTCTATAAAGTTGCTTTTAATGTTCCTGCTTCGTTTCTGATTTTAGAACTTTGGGGTGGTTTTTTCTTGACCAATCTTGCTAAGTGTTGATTTTGTTGATCTTTACAAAAGATCTTTTTGAAGGCTAAAAGGCTGGTGTTGATGATTTTTTTTCTAAATTTTTCCATTTTATTTATTTCATTTGTTTTTGTTCTAACCTTTATAATTCCTTCATTTTCCTTGCTTTGAATTCAGTTTTCTCTTTTTCTAGTTTCTTTTTCTTTTCTTTGTTTTTTTTTGGGGGGGGGGTTGTTTTTAATTTTTTTAAACTAGAACATCTTAAGGTAGAAGATCAGGTTTTTGATTTGAAAGCCATTTTTAAAATATAGATATATTCAGCTATAATTATTTTCTGGACAATGATTTATCATATCCTACAAGTTTTGGTATGTTGTGTTTTCTTTTTCATTAATCAAAAGGATATTTAATCTTATTTAATCACCTTCTCTGATCCATGGGTTATTTAGGAGTATGACCTTTAATTCATACATTTCTTGAATTTCCCAAGTTTCCTTCTGTCATGGATTTTCAGTGTCATTTCACTGCTTAGAGAACATATCTGCCTGGTTTAATTCTTTAAGTCGACTGAACCTTCTTTTCTGGGCCAGCAGGTGATCTGTCCTGGAGCTGTTCTGCCTGCCCTTGGGGAGGGTGGGGTCTCCCCTGGACAGCGGAGGTGGGTTGCCTCCAGCTCTGCTGTGATGCCCGGGCTCCTCCTTTGTCTCCTGCTGGTTGCTCTGTCCTTGGCTGAACGTGGAGAATTCAAGCCTCCACCTGTGGTCGCCGGACTCTTCCCCTCTCCCTTCAGCCCCGTCAGTGGGCCTCGCGGGAGCAGCTCTGTCACGGCTGGGATGGACCCTTTTGTCACAGTCGGGTCGGCACCGTGTGCTAGCACCCTTCCGGCTGCTGTCAGTGTCCTTCCTCTGACTTTCGGCCTGCTTCTGTCCTGGAGTCTGCAGTGTGGCCCAGAGAGCAGCACACACCCGGACCCCAGTTCCTCCCGTCGACGTCCTGCCGGCCCAGGCTTCTGGGCCACTGCCGCTGGGCGCACTCCTCCCTTTTCTCTGGTGTCCTGCACATCTGTGTCTTTTGTCCTCTCGTTCTCCGTGACTGCCGTCTTCTGCACTCATGTACATAGTCTAGTGTAATAATGTAATCTAGTTGATGACTTTTAAAATTTACATATTTTTAAATTATTTTCTGAAAGCCTTCTCTAAGGCTGCTGATTCCTTGTAATTCTTCAGAATCTGCTTCAGATACAGACTACCTGGATTCTAGAAAGATAACAGACTTCTTCCCTGTCGTTCTTTCCCTGCCCTTTCTGTGCCATTGTTACTCGTAGGTTAACTTTATATATCACAAGTCCAACAACACGTTTTTGTAATTATTTAGTAGTACCACATTATTATTTTGTAATCATGTCTTAAAGAAACTTAAGCAAAAATATTTATTAACAGTTTGTTATAGTGACCTCATTACTATTTTGTGTCTCTTCATTTTTTCCTCTGATTTTGAGTTAACATTTGGTGGCATTTCTTATTACAATACCGTTTGTGTTCATCAGCCTGATTCATGCTATTATTGTCAAATATGTCACATTTCTATGTGTTTCTATACTGTACTTTTATAATTACTTACACAGTTACTTTTACCAATACTGTATGTGTGTGTGCGTGTGTGCGTGCGTGCGTGTGTGTGTGTGTGTGTGTGTGTGTATTTATACTATTGTCTGGGGTTGCTTGCTTTTAGCCTCAAGAACTTTCTTTAGTATTTCTTCTTTTTTTTTTTAATCTTTAAAATGTTTTTTAGTTATAGATGGACACAATACCTTTATTTTATTTATTTTTATGTGGTTCTGGGGATCGAACCCAGTGCCCCACACATGCTAGGCAAGTGCTCTGCCACTGAGCCACAATCCCAGCCTCTTTTATTATTATTTCTTATAAGGCAGATCGGCTAGCAATAATTTCTCTCCATTTTTTATCTGGAAACATATTCATTTCATACCTAGTTATGAAAGTATTGCTGGATGTAAAAGTCTCGGCTCACAGTTTTGGGGGAGATTTGTTTTTCTTTTGGTGCTTTGAACAACATCATCTCACTGCCTCTGGTCTCCATTGTTTCTAAAGAGAAATCAGCTGTTAACGTTGTTGGGATTCCCTTGTATGTGATGAGTAAATTTCCCCTTGCAGCTTTCAAGATATCCTCTCTCTCTTTCACCTTGAACATTTGCTCATGGTGTGTCTGGTGTGGAACTTGGTGTTGCTCTACTTGACGTTTGTTGTCTTTGGGGACTTATAGACTAGGGGAGTTTAATGATGTCTTGCGGTTCTCGGAGGCTCTGCTCATTTTTCTTCATTATTTTTCTCTCTGTTTTTCAGACTTCGTAAATTACGGATCTATCTTCAAGTTCTTATTTTCTTTCTTTTGCCAGCTTCAGATCTTAGTGAAGTCTATAAACTGCACTTCTCAAATCCAGAATTTTTGTTCTTTTCTTAGTTTCTGTCTGTTAATATGTTCTCTATTTGATGAGTCACTGTCATCCTAACTTCCTTTTACTCTTGAAGCGGTTTCCTTTTGTTCTTTGGATGAGTCTGTCATGCAGCTCTGAGTCTTTGGAAAGTCTGTGGTCTGGGCCCTCTGCTCAGCAGTTTCTATTGCTTGGTGTGGCTCAGACTTCCCAAGTCTTGTACGTTTGGGTTTAAAACTTGATATTTTAGGTAATGTTTGGTTGCAACTCTGGATACTAAATGTCCCCTCTGAAACTTCGTACCTTGTTTGTTTATTTGCTTAGGGGTGTGGCTGGACTTGGTCACTGACAAATCTTCCCTCACAGGTGTACATGCCTATTGGTGTTTTTCATCATTTTCTATTTTTGATCCTGCCTTCCCAGGGGTCATTCCTGCTCAGCATAAGTTAGTGGTTAGCCACTGATTGGACAGAGGTTGTGCCTAAACCCCTGTAAGTTCTTTGGATCTGTGCGTGACTTGAAGACATAACAAGTTTACCGGTTGGTCCCCTGCTCATCCGGGCACGAGTGGCTCAGAGATTCCGTCTCCAAGGTCCCCCAGAGAGCAGAGCCTTGGGTACACACTGTCTTCTTGAACACCAGGCGTGACTGTTATTGAAGCAGGGCTCTCTTTCTCTTTTAATCTATTTTAGTCAATATGTAGATATCTGGGGGTCATTGTGGCACTGCCATCCTGCAGGGCTCTCTCCGTCTTCTCTGGAGCTCTACTGACGGCTACTGACTGGGCTTTGTCATTTTCAACAATGTCCTCTAGCATGAATGTCTCCACAGTCTGTCCAAATAAAGTCGTGGTTTTCACTAGGGGCAGGGTCTTACCAGTCTTTGAGGCTTGCTCTGCCTCCTCTAGGAAGATCAGGAGTGCTTAAGAGCAGGAGTGGAGAGGATAGAGAGAACCTGCTCCCAGGTATCCCACCCGGTCCTCCTGCAGAGCAGGAGCTGTGAGGTGAGGGCAGGGTGTGGTTTAGACGTGCTGTCTCCACAAAGCTCACGTGTGGGACAGTGCAGGAAGGTTTGGAGGTGAAATGATTGGGTTCTACCCTTCATCTAATTGGGAATTGATCCCTGAGAGATTAACTGAGTGGTAGCTGGAGGCAGGTGGGGTGTGGCTGGAGGAAGTGGTTCATTGGGGTGCGGCTATGGGGTATATATTTTGTTTCTGGGGAGGGGAGTCTCTCTGTTTTCTGATCATCATGTGAGTCGCTCCTTTCTACCACACTCCCCCGCCATGCTGTTCTGCCTCACGTTGAACCCTGAGGCATGGAACCAGCCTTCTAAGGTCTAACACCTCTGAATCCACGAGCCTCCAAATAAATTTTTCCTCCTTTAAGATGGTTCTTGTTGGGTCCTTTGGCCAGAGCAGTGGAACAGCTGACTAAAGCAGGCAGGTCAGGAACTTGTGCCCTGACTCAACTGCCCCCCTGTCGAGTGAAGACCTTCCTTAGCACAGAGCCAGGGAGGACAGCGGGGGCAAACATCTGCTCACCCCCAGAACGTGGTGCTGCCACTCGGCTTCTCTGCCCACCAGCACGGTTCTCCTGCAGCACAGAGCTGGGGGGAGGGTGCACTTCCCCAGCTGCCCCACTCACATGCCCTCAGAGCAGGTGTGGGGTGAGCACTGCCTGTCCTCTGCCTCCCTATGGGTACAAAGCTGTGGGAAATGGGATCGCCAATGCTTGACCACTGCACTAGTACCCAGAAGAGACCTTTCACCAGGAGCTGGGACGGTGGGAGCTCATCAGGCTGCTGAGAGCTCTCTGCAAAGGAGCAGGTTGGAGAGAGTGCAGCACACTGCTTGAAGACCATCCCTGCCCATTGCTGTCACCGGGTTTCCAAAAATGTGTTGAATAAATGGTTCTCAAATTGCAGGAAATCCTTTGACCAACTTCCAGAGTTGGCATGTCTCTCCTATTTTGACTAGCTTACAGGATATCCTTCTAGGGAGGAGCTTCCCCGCCCCTCATGCCATGTGCCAGAGCTTCTGTCCACCTGCACTCTTACAGTGTCTGTTCATTTCTTTCATATATATTTTTATAGGCTTCTCTTTTTCTTCATGATTTGTAGGATTATTCATTCATTATTTACATTTCCTATAATATAGAAAAAAAACCCAAATCGTTTTTTGAAAATGTGTCTTGCAGCATACACATTGGGAGTTCATTTTTTTAATGGTTAGTATTCTTTGCCATCCCACCAAGATATTCTCTGTGTTTTCTTCTGAAAGTATGTTTATTTGTCTTTCACATATTGGTCTGTAGCCTATCTGTAATTATTGTTTGCTTTGGCATCAAGTTTCTTACTTTCTTACATGGATATCTGACTGACCTGGCAGTTCTGCTGGAAAGACCATCCTTGTCTCTTCCCACCGCAAGGATCACATCATCATGTCAGACCGTGTACATATGGGCCTTCCACACACTGTTTTCTCCCAAAGGCCAAAGTATCTCACCTCGCCCAGTACCACACTGTTTAATCTACTGCATCTCTGTAGAAAGTCTTAATATCACATAGGGTAAGTTCTGAAGCACTTAATTTTCTCAAGATTGCTTTGGACCCATTTTGCTTGTGCCTGTGAATTTCGGAATCAGTTTATCGATTTCCAGAGGGCAAAAATACCTGGGAATTTGACTGGGACTTATTTAATGCATAAATTATTTTGAAGAGAATTAGTATTATTAACAGTTAACTCCATGTACATGGTATATCCCTTTACTTATTTATACCTTTACCTTTTTTCTCTCCAAAATGTTTTAAAGTGTTTAGTGCAAAGTCCTTGAATTTTATTAGATTACTTCTAGATATTTGGTGTACTTATGGTATTATAGGTAACATCATTTGAAAGTTCACCTTCTGTTTGTTTCTGGCCTACATAAATTCAATTATTATTTTTTTAAAAAAACAAAGAGCATTTACTTAATCATGGGTTAAAAAATCTTAATGGATGTTATAAAATATTTCCAAGTACCTAAAAATTAATACATCAAAATAAGTTAGATACAAGATGAAGACAAAATAGTGCTAAAGGGGACTTTTCTTTTTTTAAAAAAAAGTATTTATTTATTCTAATTTGTTATACATGATAGCAGAATGCATTTTAATTCATAGTACACATATAGAGCACAATTTTTCATGTCTCTGATTGTACACAAAGTAGAGTCACTCCATTCATGTCTTCATACATGTACTTGGGGTAATGATGTCCATCTCATTCAACCATCTTTCCTATTCCCCTGCCCCCTCTCTTCCCTACCCTCCCTTTGCGCTATCTAAAGTCCTTCCATTCCTCCCATGCTCCCCATCCCCATTATGGATCAGCATCCACATATCAGAGAAAACATTCGACTTTTGTTTTTTTGGGATTGGCTTACTTCACCTAGTATAATATTCTCCAGCTCCATCCATTTACCTATAAATGCCGTGATTTTATTCTCTTTTAATGCTGAGTAGTATTCCATTGTGTATATGTACCACAGTTTCTTTATCCATACATCTACTGAAGGGCATCTAGGTTGGTTCCTCAATTTAGTTATTGTGAATTGTGTTGCTATAAACGTTGATGTGGCTGCATCACTGTAATATGATGCTTTTAAATTCTTTGGGTATAAACCAAGGAATGAAATAACTGGTTCAAATGGTGGTTCCATTCCAAATTTTCCAAGAACTCTCCATAAGCTTTCCATATTGGTTGCACAATTTGCAGTCCCACCAGCAATGAGAAATACAATTATTTTAATATTCATTAATAAGTATCTAGAAAACTTTGTCCTTTCATTTAAAAAAAAAATTACGGATGTTTATTTACCTCAGGTGAGAAGGGTGTCTTTGTCCTCCTCACACCAGGTACTTGATTGTGGTTGTTTCATGTTGGGGCAGTTGTTTGGTCTTCTTTGTTCTTTCCCTCTCATCTCCATCTCACCCCTGCCCTCCCAGGCCATGCTTGCTGGGCTCCATGTCTGTTGGTTTGTTGTTCATGGTTGCTGGTGTGCAGAGGCCTGTGGACTTCGGAGCTTCCCATTTGGCAGAACACGGTTCACATCCTTTGCCCATATATTGATGTTACTGTTTGCCTTGCTGGTTCTGAGGGTTCTTGCATTCTCCTACTTGCCTCTACCTCAAAACAAGCAAGTAGAACTGAAAACAGGTGGTTTCTGGCTGCTGATCTCTCACCAGCTAACGGAGCCTGGGACGGAGATGGTGGTGACTGACTGCTGCCATGCCTGCGTGGGTGCTGTGGTCTGGGTCTGGGCTGTCCCCAGTGTCTCGTGTGCTCAGAGGTGGGGTTTGGCGAGTGGTAAGATCACTAGGGCTCTGACCTCATCAGAGACTAGTCCATCCATTGATGGCTGGATGGGCTCGGGGAGGTGGGACGTAGCTGGAGGAGGTAGTCACTGGGCGCAGGTGCCAGAGGGCTCATTTTGTCCTTGGCCCCTTCTCTCTCCACTGCTGCTGGCCGCCATGAGCTGACAGCTTTCCTTCCTCCTGCCCTTCTGCCAACTGACCAGGGACAGAATCCTTTGAAACTGTGAGCCAAAATACATCTTTCCTCCTTTGAGTGGTTCTTGTCAGGCATTTTGGTCGCAGCAACAAAAAGCTAACAAGTTAAAATTGAAGGAAAAGCCCCAAGTTAAAACTCAGGGTCCTATTTTCTTGTAATAAAATACTGTGTGACAGCACTGTCTCTTCTTGGAGAACTGGCCTAACCCTCCAGCCGAGGGACAAGTCTTCCTGGGGAAAGATAGCCGAGGAGGCAGGCACAGCACAGTGGCTCTCTGTGAGCGTCACCCAATGCCAGCGTCACTGACACGGTTCAGTGGCGCACTGTGATGTTCAGACAAATCCATTTGTGAGCTGTGTGGAAGAGTCCACCTGTGGTCAGTACCACATGAACTTTCCACAGTGAGAGCCCCACAGACCCTATCGCCATGTTTGGGGTGGACCACGAGAGGCCAATGTGTGTGTAGACTGCTTGTCCAGGGTTAAGCCTGGGAAGAGAAACACACCCAACTCGCACATGGTCTGTCAAGCATGAAAGCCGACACCCACTGTGGTGTGAGGACAGTAGCCGACCCTCCCCATTTTCCACATCCGCCTCTCACTGCCTTATTGTGCTGGAATGCACTTTGTTCTTCCCAACCACATATTGGAATGTCCTTGAGTTTTCACTTCTGAGAGGCTAAGCCTTAGACACAAATGCCCCAAGCCTTTCATTCATGCAAGCAGCATGAGGTGAGCGGCCCTGCGGCCCAGCACAGTCCAAGGCAGCGTAGTAGACACACACCGCCACCTCCATGCCCTCCCCTTCGGGACCATTCAGGCCGCAGTGTGAATGGCTGCTTCAGAACGGTTCCTAAACACTGGTTTTGAGGGCCAAGGGGAGGGGTGGAGGAGGGCAGCCTGCAGCTGGGGTGGGGGGCAAAGAGGGCGGAGGCCATGCAGGGCGGCACGAGCTCCCTCTGCAACCCCCACCGTCTCCCAAACCTGGCCCAAAGTATTCTCAATTCGTTGAGCAAACCAGTAAATCCAGATCAAAGATACCAAATTTTTGCATTAAGTTCTACCAAGTCACATTTATTTCTATGTCTGATGGGCCTGACATCAAATAAACAGTTATTTTAAAAATCAGGTGCATCACAGCACTGTGACATAGCCAACCTTTAAAAAAAAATGAATGATTTATTTAAAAGGTTGAATGTGTCATACGAGCATCTAAATCAGCAAGAGAAAAATCAGGCCTTGCCGCAGCTGGGGCAGCGAGCAGAGAACAGGAGGCGCAGGCCAAGCGAGGGCTCCGCCCAGAGAGGGAGCCAGCCGCAGAGAGGCTGTTGCGTGCTGAGGCCACTGTTACCAGTGTCTGTGCGTCGTCCTCAAGATGCTGCCTTAACCTCAACCTGCACGCGGTCAGCCATTGGTGGGACAGTGAGAATTCTCTCTTCCTTTCTGTTTTGCATTCTGGGCCCGGAACCCCGGGGACTCGGCGCAGGGTGGGCACTGTTTGCTGTCTGTCTGTGTCCTCCTCACCCGTGGCCGGTTCAGGCATGTGCAGAGCCCCGCACTTGACTCTGGAGTCCCCGCTGCTTCCAGCCTGAGCAGCAGACACGCGCTCCTTCTGTCATCTCTCCACCTGCAGCTCGGACAGGGCGTCCTGTGCAGTGGGCTCAGGCTCCTCCGCAGAGGTTGGGAAGCTTCCTGCCTGTTTCCCGTCCCTCCTGTCAGCCTGGGCCTCGGGGAACTGCTTCCTTTCTGTGGGAGGAGCGCTGACCAGGGTACCTAGGGTGAGCAGGCCGGGGTGCTGTCTGCCCGGTGTTGGTTGAGTGGCGCTCAGCAATCCTGAGCCTCCAGGGGCCTCGTCTTGTTCTAAAACATCCTGGAGGTCCCGACTGTGTCTAACCTTCAGTCACTCTGATGTCCTTAATTGCAGGACCCGTGTCCTGTCTGTTTCCAATGTCGAGCTCAGTGCCCAGGGTCCCCCACAGGCTGTTGTGCAGACCTGAGACGGGGCCCAGGGGAGCCTCAGCTTGGCCAGAAGCAGGTGTCAGAGGAGGGCACTGGTCTATGGACACGTGAAGACCGCCTCCTTGGATTGGAGGCATCCTCCTGGGAAAGGCGTAGGAAGAGGTTGGGGTGGGGACCTTCGTTCCCATCACAAGACAGGTGACAGCCTCCACACAGAAGGGCCACGCAGAGGCTCCAGGTAGCTCACCCTCTCGGGCAAGGGAGCGGGAAGGGGAGAGCGAAGGGGCCAGAAGCAGTCCCAGGGTGTCACTGTGGCAGTTCCTCCCAGGCCCTGCTGGCCCAGGGACCCCAGACCCCAGAGCCCTGGGAGCCAGGGCAGCAGCTGGCCACAGGAGCCCCTTACTCTGGCTGGCCCTGGACACACCAGCTGCAAAGAGGAAGGTGCAGAGGGTGATTTGGCCCTTCTGGGGCCCGGGCTCTCAAGGTTTTGTTGAGCACTAATGATTTCAGGCCAGTGCCTGGGAACCAGCCCAAGCTGCAGAGGCCCAGCACCTGAGGGGCCAAGTGTGCCCCACCCGGGCACTGCAGGATGGGAGGCCCTCCCTAGCCATAAGGCCCAGTGGGATCTGCGCCCAGAGGGGACCTGACGGTCTCACTGACGGCTTTCTGGCCCCAACACAACCCTGAGACCACCGGGCCCTCCTGGGCTTTCCTAACGTAGACCAGGCTTCCACATCTGTCTCACCCTCGTGGGGCCTGGAAAACATATTTTGAAATCAAAATAAGAGAACGCATCAGGAGGTGTTTTGAAAACACAAGTCGTATTTCATGCTGTTATTATCACAATCCAAGGCTAAGATGCCACAGCTGTGGGTACAGCCCCAGCCGTGACGTAACAGGGGATCGTCACTGTGGTTAGCAGAAAGCATTCCTGTCGGCGCGCACAGCAGGTCATGTAAGCAGGGTGCTACGTCACTCCCGGAGGCCACTGGCTTCCCCGGCTGAGGCAGGGCTAGGGGACCGGAGAAGCTGTCCCCACCTCCTCCCCTCCAGCCTCGGAGCTCCTGTCTGCACATCTGTGAGCGCAGCCCTGATGGAGTCTCCTGGCTCTCAGCGAGACTGGCAGAGCCTGCCGACAGGAGACGCGGCACCTGGACGGGGCAGGGAGAGGGCCCAGGTGTTGAGAAAGGGACGCCCAGCCCCGAGGCTCGGGCAGCAGGCTGGTGCTGTGTTCCTCTCAGAAAGAGAAGTTGCAAAACTACCCCCACTAAAGACACAGCGAACGGAAGCTGGTCCTGGAGGACCTGCCCCTGCTCCCGTCCTGGGTGGGTGCATCACGGAGTCCTAACACTGTTCCTGGGGGGGTCCCTCCTGCCACCACTGCCGGCCTGGTGTCCATGAGGTGCCTCTGCTGAGCCCCAGAGCCTCCAGCCTGGCCCACCGTTGACTCTTGTGCTTCCTGGGGTCTGGCTGCCTCCTCTGAGGGCCCCAGTGGCCCTGGCAGGGAGTCCCAGCCCAGCCACCCCAGCACCCAATACTGCTGGGCTGCCATTCGCCTGGTGTCCTGTCCCACAGCTTGGCGCCATGGGCGAGTCTGGTTTTGCAGCATGATCTGGTCATCATCTTCTGCCCTGCTGTTGTCCACTTGATATGACTCACTCCCAATCGCCCCCTGCTCCACTTCCCAGTTCCTCTCTCCTCTCCCTGGCCACATCTCATTATTTCACTGTCCAGGGCCTCTGCTAGGGGGCGTATGGGCAGGATGACAGAAAGTTAGGATGCACATTGTGCCTGAGGGACCTTAAGCAATAAGGTCAGCATCTCTGATAACACTGAGCTGCTGGGGCCCCTGCAGTGCAGTCACCATGTTCAATCATGCTATTCTTTTGCAGCTTGTTCTGTACTTTGTGTCCTTCTAATCATCATCTCAGGTCACAAAATGGCTGCTGGGGTTCCAGACCTTATGCCCCCACTTAAAGAAGGACAGGGAGAAGGAGGGTGTATTCTTTAGAGGCCTCATCATTTTATCTGGTGAGGAAAACCTTTTCAGAAGACCTCCCATCAGGCTCCCCAGCCAGAACTGGGTCACATGCCTACTCTTAGGCTAGTCATGGGCACATAGTGAACAGCTATGAGTCATGCCTTAGGGAAGGGAGAAAGGCCGCCTCCCTGCCTCAGGAAGTCTGTGCCTGATGCCTGATGCAGCTAGGGTTCCTTAGTAGGCATTAAGGGTTGGCAGGGAACACGGTGGCCAGGAGCCTGGAAGGGCATTTCTGCGGAGACCTCACTGCCCTCCTCGCTCTCTGTGGCCTGGGGTGGGCCCTGGCTGGGTGTCTGCTCACCCACATCAGCTCTGAACCACCCTCCAGATCCGACTCCCAGGACAGGTTCCCACCCCTCCCCAGGACTTGGAGCTCCACCTCGTGGGTCTCGGTGGACCACAGACCTTTCCTGCCGCAAGGACCGCCCGCCAGAGCAGGGGACCCCTCAGCCCTTCCGTGGTGAGATGCTGGCAGGCGGGGAGTTTGCCTAAGAGGTGCGGGAGCGCCGTCCTTCATCTCCGGCCAGATCCGCAGCAGGCTCCCAGACAGGACACTCAGGTGTCCCTACCAGCCGACCAGATAGGGGACAGCTGGCGCAGGCGTGGGAGGTCCTGAGAGCGGTGATGTGCTGGGGTGCTCCATCTCCTGCCTCATTTAGAGACCCAGCGGAGCACACATCCCGGGCCCTGTGGGTGGGCAGGGTCGCCCAGGCCAGCCAGGCCGGCAGCAGAGCAGGCGGGGACATGGCCCTTGGCACTGCGAGGGGACGGGAGGGGGACAGGTCCTTGTCAGCCCCGATGCGGTTCCTAGGTGAGCCTTGCACACGTCTGGTTTTTAAAAAATGCCCAAGGACCAGGGGAAGCCTTGGGGACCTGGGAGATTGACCGTCGCGCCTTCAAGCCAATAAATACGGTCCTGGAGTCAAGCCTGGCCCTGGCCTCTCCGGAGCGCGGGCTTCCGGGTCCTTAGCAGATGCGACATGTACTTGTCGTTAGTTATCAGCCACGGGCCGCTCCCTCCTGGCACGGCCTCGCCTCTCCCGTGGCCTCGCGTCCCCTGCCTCCTCTTAGGCCCCTAATTCCGCCTCTCGGCCGCTGCCCACTGTGCTGTGCCCCAGGGCCCAAGGCGCTGTTTTATCTGGTCGCAGACGACATTAAAAGCGCGGGGCCTGCGATTCATCCCCAGCCCCGAGGGTCGCTGGTGGCCCCGCGGGGGAGCTCAGGTGCACGGGAGCTGGTGCCCGACTTGGTCCCCAGCCCGGGGTGGGGCGGGGGCCAGGCGTCGGAGGTGGCGTCGGTGGCCTGGCCAGAAGGTGGGTCCCCGGACCGGCCTGCCGCGCTGGCACCAGCTGCTGGGCGGGTTGAGGAGGCCGCGGACCTCGGCTCTCCCGCCTGTGGCCTCCTAATTGGTTTACATCCAGAGAAACGCACGTGGGGCCATGCGCACGTTCTACTGCTTTGCCTTCTCCCACCTGAGGTCCAGGCGTCGGCTAGTGGGCCCCGTGGCCCCGGGTCAGCCGGACCGATGCCTGCACTGACGGACAGGTGCCTGCGAAGCAGCCCTTGCGACTCTTCTCTGCAGCTGCGCACCCCCTGGCTCACTCTCTTCTCCCCTTGGGCACCCGAAGCAGCAAATGAATCTTCCATCCTGACCCTGTGACAGAGGCAGGCCCCCTCCTGAAGGTTCCAGAAGCTTCCATCCTGCCAGTGATTTGGAGAATCCTGCTGTCCCACAGCCCCGCGGCTCTCCGGAGCCCTGGGAAGGCTGTTTTCCGTATTTCAACCTGAGAATGTCAGAGAACAATGCTCCCCTCTCGTTGTCAGTGTTTCTAAAAATAAAACACGAGGACCACTCGGCGGTGACACCCAGCCGCTCCACCGTGGACGTGGACATGCCGACGGCAGATTCATGGCCTCGGGGAGAGCCCTCCTGCCCCCTGCTTCCTCTCCAGGGCGCCTGGCTCTTGGACCCACCAGGCCTGCTGCTGCTCTTGGGCAGTCCCAGGAGCACGGGAGACTCCCTGCGGGGTCTTTCCCTGGGTCCTGGGGACAGCAGAGAGCGCAGAGATGGGCGGGGACGGGGAGTCAGGACAGTACCCTGCCCCTTCCCCTGCCATGGCCACGGGAGTCTGGGCACAGACAGGCCATGGAGCAGCTCTGAGCAGCATCCCTGCCCCGTCCCTGCCCCGGGCCTAGCTGCCCTCCGGGGTCAGGCGGGTGCCCCTGGCAGGGCACTTGGCTTCCTACCTCTCCTGGTGATGGGGGCAGCTTCTAAAGACCTGGACGGTTTTTCTTCCCTCCCGGGGCCTCAGCAAGCAAGGGGGCTGCTGGCTGCTGGTGGTCGGTCCACCCACCCACGGTCCTCAGCCAAATTTACCAGAGCCAAACGGATTAGGAATGAAATCATTATAATAAAAAGAATAAATATGCCAGGTGAAAAATGGATTATTAATTCAAGCTGTGCCCTCCGTCCCAATAATAAATGACCCAGCATTAGGAAAAGCCGGTTGCTAAATTAAAACTAATGCGGGAGAGAGCGGGTCCCCGCCCGCAGAGCCCCGTGGGGGCCGGCCCTCCCTGCCCATCTCCCCAGCCGGGCTGCTCCCTGTTTGACAGTTCCTGCAATCCCAAACTGACAGCGCCTCAAAACTGCCGAAGAAACCCAGCATTAATTAAGTCATTGCTGGACTGTAATTTCCTTGAGAAGTAAAAAATTCTCACACAAGAAAAGGTTACAGAGACCTTTCCTGTGTCAAAATTACCATGCTGCATGAATATTAATGCTCTTAATGAAGACAACCTTTTTTTTCATCAGGAAGGTTCTGGAGCAGGTGCCCAGCCAGGAATCTCACTCTGGGTCTTGCAGTCTGGGAAGCTGGCACATGGCAATTTCCCGTTAGGACCACTGGCCTTCCCTCACCGCCCGCCATACCCCTTCCGCCTGTCCCCAGCCTCCTGCAGGCCTCACACCCTCGGGCTTCCTCTTCTCTCAGGTGTTGAGGACAGGTGGCCTGCTCAGAACGGAAGGTGCCTAGTGGAGCCCGAGGAAGGAGAGCTAGGGTCCTGTTCAGGATGGCACGTGCCTGTCTGTTAGTCAGACAGCATCTGTCCAGGGCCCTCCACATGCTGGGGTGCTGATCTGAGAGCACAAAGCCCAGGCCGCCTCCTGTATCCCAGCCTCACCCCTCCTGTCCTGGGGACACCTTGCTAGAGGATACTGGCCAGCCCACTGGACCAGGGGCCCCTGACTGTGTCACCCACCACAGTCCCTGGGAGGACACCAAAGGACCCCTGAAGGGCATCGCCAGCCCCCAGCTCCGAGGACCACAGCAGGGCCCCTGCATAGCGAGGCTCCAACCTGGAGTCTGCAGGGTCTGGCTCAGACACCAGCAGCTCTTCCTGGTTTTCTTATTTCAGGTGCAGCTGGGAGAGACTTCTTGGTATCACTAGGCCCTGTTTTCTTCCCCCCACAGTCTAGTGAGCTTCCCTCCCCTTCACAGCACCCTTAGATTTCGGGGGGGGGGGTTTGAAGAGGGAGCCTTTGGAGCTGGTCAGTAGAGCATTTTAGCAACCCTATGAAGATAGGCTCACCATGTAGCATTATTATTAGTAATTTAATGAACTATTCTGACTTGGTATTTTTGTTCCTTGGTCATCATTTTGTCCCTTTGTCTTGTGAAGATGTGGAAAACAAAAACAGACACACTGTTCCCAAGTGGAGAGGGGTCTCTGTGCAGAGGAGCCCTCCCAAGGGCAATGAAATCACAGGCTCCCAGGATGAGAGAGGCGATTTATCAAGCAAACTCAGGAAGGGACCGATTGATCAGAAGCCATTGGGCATGGCCAGTGTGCGATGTGACTGGTGCAGCCCTCAGGGGTCACATGACCTGGAAGCACCTGCAGACATCCCCAGACCCTGCAGGCTGCACAGGTACAGCTGCCAGCCCCAAAGCCCTGGGTAGGTCACCTCTGTCATTAGTCACTCGTGACGTAATAAGGGCTGTGGCTAACCAGTAATAATAAATCTGGCCATTTCGGTTGAGCCATATAATACCCTGTGTATATTTAAAAGGTAAGCGTGATATACAGTTATGAGTGCTGATGTCATAGCTACTAGATTTATAATACATCCAAGACACATAATTTCATTATAAAGACCAACAGTTTACAATCTTATTGTTGTTTATTGCTGACGTCAGTAAGACCATAATGAGATTCAGGTTGCAACTAGAAATAAGGTCCGTGAATGTCTTGGGCCATGGCACCCTTCTGAGCCGGCAGCAGTTCTGCCCCGGTGTGCTCCACTGGCACCAGCTTTGTGCTAGGAAAACCCAGAGGAGTAAGTCCAAGTCCTGGGGAAATGCCCAGTGGAAACCACGAGAAGCAGAGGGGCGCCCGGGTTCCTGCCATGCAGACACTCCAGACTGCAGTCGCTGGGAGGGGTGACCTGGGAGGTGGCCAGGCCAGGCAAGGATGTCAGAAGGGAATCCGTCCCTCTCACCTCCGCAGAATGGCTTGCACCAAACTTTCCCAAAGACTTAGAATCGTGGTGCTCGGGTCAGGGCGCGTCCGACAGAAGAGCTCAGCCACGCCAGCTGGTGCAAGACTGAGCCCATCACTGGTTTCGCGGCCAGGGCTCTGCTGTGACTGTCCCCTCACAGGACCGTGGCAACCCAGTTTATTAGGACAATGGGCTGAGCCTCCTGGACGGACACCTTGGCCGGGCCGGTGCTCAGCCACTGAGCTCTGCGGGGATGAGAGAGGTGGCTCTGAGGTAGGATGCGGCAGCTCAGGGGACCCCTGTGAACCCCCTCCTACCTGCAGCGAGGAGCCCCGTGCCTCCTCAGCTCCCCACGTTTCTCACTGTGTCTGAATCATGCCTGAAAATCGTTTTTAAAAATTAGTAAAAACATCAAACACGTGCTACAAACCTACAGAGCCAACTCCTGTGGGTGACCAGGGCAGACCCCTTTGAGAGCCAGGCTCTAGGGGGAGCCTTCCCCATCGGTGTGGGACTTGCTGGGGATCCAGGTGTAGTGATGAGGTGCAGGGTGGTCGGGCCAGACTCCTTCCCTGAAGCCCCCAATGACTGACGATGGGAGTTTCCGCCCTCCCTTACCTGGTGAGCTACCTGAGGGCAGGGTGTGCCTGGCTTTGCACGGGTGGGTGTGACATGGACAGTTTGTGCCTGTGGTCCTTGTTGGGCTCCACGTGGCTACGTTCCCATGTGTGGATGATTCCTGTCTTTGTTTCTCCGGAACACACTGGATCCAGCCAATCTAGAATGGCCCCCCGCCAGGAGGGCCCTGGAGAGGCCTGCTAACCTCTCAGCTGCTGGTGGCACCTCTACATTTTAGTACCTGTTTAAATTCCCAAAGACAGGCGTGCACACGTGCATACCCACGCACCTATACACACAGGCTCATACCTGTGCACACACACACACAGGCCAGCTGAACATTGTGTGACCCTCAGCACTTCCAGCCCTGAGCCTTTGTATCAATCACTGGGCTTTGATTTATACCTGTGAAAATCAGAAGCATTATATTCCAATCTGCAAAGTCTGGTTTCCATCTCATTACTGACTTTCCACTTGGAAATAAATAGGTGACAATGGCCAAACACAGCTCCCAAAATAGCCGGTCCTCAATAAACGCCTGTCAAATTAAAGTGAAATGAATGAGTCAGTTCTATTTATACAAAAATAACAAATGGGTGGCTTGAAACATAACTGGGGGCTGGCTTGGGGGTGGCATCACAGAGGGCTGTGCTGTTGGGCTCTGAGGAGCATGGAGGAGCTGGACTTGGCCCTCCAGGGAAGCCTCTTGAGGGACAGACAGGGTGCTAGCAGGAGCTGAAGGGACTTTAGGGTATGTTCCTGCTGGAGGGGAGCCCCTGTAAGTCCCTGGGTACACCTGGCTTCCCATCCTCTGGCATCTCCCCTCTCTCCCCACAGCCACAGTTGGCTATGGGTGTCCAGCAAGGCCTTTGTTCATGGACCCTGGAGGGCAGGGGTGGCCTGGGTAATGCATTGGCAGGACCCACACAGGATTATGACTTTCTGAATGTGTTGACTGGTGCTTTCCAAGATTTAATAATCATGAACTCCACCCAAACTACACATGCCACAGAATGGCATTTTTAATATCGCGGACCTGATGACATTTACACACCACTTGAACTTTACTTCAGTGGTTTATATATTACCCTCGCAGCCCTGTACAGTGTGGCTTCCGAGGAGTTGATTCTCTGCCTTCGAGTGATTTCTGGGCTTGGAAACAAGCACGCTTCGCTGGCCCCCAACAGTTTAAGCTCCTCGCAACAGCTCCGATGGCACGGTGTATTTCAAGGTGATTCTAAGGTATGCTGTCATTTCCAAAAAATGAAACCACCAAACAACATTTCTCTACATCTAAGAGAGGTTGAAAGTAAACAGTCCCCACTGCCACGAGCCTGTAGCACCCAGAGAATCATCCCCATGATCCGGGCAAAGAAGGGGCTTCCTCCTGTCTGACCCTGGATTCTGAACAAGGTGGGGCTGGCATCTTCCGCAAAGGCCCGAGGTTGAGGGTGGGATTGCCAGTGGCTCCCAGGCTGCAGGCGGGGGCCCTGCTGGGCCTGGAACCAGCACATCCCTCCTGTGCACGGCGTAGAGGTGGCAGAACAAACTCTGTTCTTTCCCTGCAGGAGACTCCAGGTCAAAGATGGTGACCCTGTGATGTCCCTTCCCAGGCCACAAACCACTGACTGTCCTGCCGCGGAGCAGGCAGTCAGGAGAACAGAAACAATCCCCACATGTCCCCTCACCACACGGTCGGTGAGCCTGAAAGAACAGGCTCTGGCGTGTCCACACCTGGTACCACCGCAGGGCTGTGCCCACGGCGCACACAGAGCATGCTTTGCTCCTGGTGTCAGGATGCTGTGCGCCATTCCCAGCAAACATGAGGCTCTGGCTGTCCTGGGTGGGGGTGGGGGGACGGGGAGAAACTGCACTCCCTCTAATTGCACATGCATAGAGCTTATTATTTGCTCTGTGCCCACAGGCTGGATATCTGCAGTTGATGACACTATAATTCTACCTCTTCAATGCCTGCCTGAAGTCGGTGGTCAAAAAACAAAGAGAGAAAGAGGGAGAGAGAGGAGCCCCCTGTTTCTCTGTTCTCTCCCGTGGTGGGTTCTTCTGCTGTAGATGATCTGCGACTTTTCTCCTGTAGCCTGTGTTGCCCTCTAAAAGACAGTCCCTGCACCCAGAGTCAAATTCAGGCCTCCCCAGTATGAACCCCAAGGTCTTGGAGGAAGCCACTGCTCCGTCACCCTCTCACCTATAACTGATCCTTGCCGGCCCACAGCCTGTGGCTGCCCCTGCGCCTCAGTTCCAGACCTGGTTCTCATCCTGTTAACGGTGGCCGTCAGGGACACACACATCCAAAGTTCACACGCGCCAGCTCATCGCCACCCCACCCCCACCCTGAGGAAGAGGCAGGGGGACGGGAGGCGGGGGCAAGAGCGCTGCGTCTCTCAGGCCGGCCCCAGAGGCTCTCAGCATCCCTACTCCTCACGCCCACCCTGTCTATCAAAACCACTTACTCAAAACTCAGACGGGTCCTGTCCGAGCCTCCCAGATGGTCAGGACTGGCCCATAGTTCCTCCTTCAGGTGTGGGTCTGGTGCCCAGCCAGGGAGCTCCTGCGTCAGGGGAGGGACAGCCAGGAAGAGACGTCCCCGGGGACAGTCTGCCACAGAGGCAGATGCTTGGTGGGTGGAAGGTGTCCAGCCCCAAGGATTTACACATCTGAGGGACACGCCAGCAAGGAAGAGGGGTCCCTGCGGGTGGAAGGTCACCCCAGGCCAAGTCCCTGGTGTTGAGTGACTCAAGGAGTCCACAGAGGTGGACCGCGGGTGGCGATTCTTGTCCCAGGGGCTGGGAGGCTACTGAGCAGCCCAGGCAGGTCTGGAAGCCCCCTTTGGCGCCACCAGACGTGGTGTTTTGGCCACGACGTTGGCACATCCTTCCTCTGACACTAGGGACGATCCTCAGGACACTCAAGGCCACGCACCCTGGCTGCTGATGTCAGAACTCCACCCAAACTCCACCTGCCTGTGCGGCACCGTGGGCTCTGGGGGAAGTAGAGTGGCTTGTGGAAAGAGAACCGTCCTGGGACATCAGGACATCTGGCGGCGAAACGCTCTGGGACCCCAGCTGGTCTAACTCCAAGAGAAGGCGGGTGCTCGCTCAGCTCTGCCGGCAGTGGAGTCTCAGCCATGGCAGCGTCCCTGAGAGCTGCAGACTCTAACCTGTGACCAAGGCCGCGACAGAACATTGGGCCGAAACGGAGCACCTTCCACTAGGGAAAGGGTGGACTTATCAACAAGGGATTTGGAGACAACTGGGTGTAAAGTTGGATTCCTTTCTTACTCTCCACCCGAAAATAAAGATAAATATAAACACGAGTCATAGAGTCCGAAACCATAAGGAGAACTATACTTGATATCAGAGATGCCTCTCTCAGTATGATGTAAGAGGGAGCGGTCCAGGAGGGAAGGTAGATGACAAATTGGAAAAAAATATCTGCAACATATTTGAGAGCCACTGTTCAGACAATAGAAAGAGCTTCTATTAATCAATAAGAAAATACCAAGAACTCAGTGGAGAAACAAAAGCCAACTGCCCAGCGAACATGTAGAATACGTAGACCTCTTTAATGTCAAAAAGGCTGCCTCAGACACACACGTGTTGTGGTATTGCTATGAGGCAGGCAGAGCTGGAGGGTGACAGAGCCATTCCGTGGGAGGACCCGGAAACGGTGGTACAGAGGCTGCTGGGTTCCTCCTACAGCAGGTGCTGGGAGGACCCAGTGGGCACCTGCCTTGGCGCACGTTTGCAGTTGGTAAGTGAAGCTCTACATTTCCCTTGTAAGTGCTGCTTTTATAATGGGAAAGTAGAAGAAATATTTTAACCTCACTGGACAAAATGTAGGGGTTTGTGTTTTGGTTTCCATGGCTATCGAGGTGGAACAAAACGAATATTCTGATTATAAAAATGAGCAAGTGATCTGAGTGAGCATTTCTCAACAGCAGACGTACACAGGGCCACCAAGTGCATGAAGAAATCCTCAGCGTCACTAATTATCAGGAAAACGCAAATCAAAATCACAGTGAGATCATCTCATCCCCGTTAGAATGGCTGTCATGGAACGGAAGCAACAGCAAACCACAGCAGATAGTGGCGGCCCATGCTGCACGGATGCAGAGGAGGGAGCCCTGGCCGCTGCCAGCGGACAGGAGCTGGATTCGACTTGCGCAGGTGGACCTGCTGTCTGACCCATGCACATTCATCCTTGGGAAAGAAAACAGTATGCAGAGAGGGTCACACTCCCAAGCTTACGCAGCATCGTCCACAAGAGCCCAGACACAGTCCCATGAATGAAGACAATGAGACTCGCGGGAACATCAGGGCGCTGTGCAGCCACACGGAAGCATGGAAACCGGGAAGGGCCCACAGGACGTCATGCCAAGCGCAGCCAGCCAGGGGCAGAAGACCGACCGCACCTTCTCACTCCTGTGAGCAAGTAAAATGCGTCGGCCCATCAAGGCAGAAGGGGACAGGTTCCCACAGGCTGGGAACGAGGGAGGGAGCAGGCACAGACGGCTGGCTAGGACGGCGGCGTTCTGGTGTTCTGGCAATGATCTATTGTACATCTCAAAATAGCTGGAAGAGAGGGTTTTGAGTGTTCCCAACACAAAGGAAAGATAAATATTTGAGGTGATGGATATGCTAATTACCCTGATTTAATCATTGCACATTGTGTACATGTGTCAAAATACCACACTGTACCCCGTGAATATGTACGTTTATTATGTGTCAATTTTTAAAATGATGATTTTTGAAAAAGAACCCAATATATGAAAAACCAAATTCAGAAGCTGCAGTTGAACTGGAGTTCCCTGTTTGTTGTAAATAACACCCCAGAAGAAGACAAGCAGGAGCTGCACCCGGGCACCATCACCAGCTCTGTGACGGCTCCGGGCAAGCTGCCTGGCCGCTTCCCTCACACCCTTCGCCCTCCGTTGCCCCAGGTGGGCTACTCTTCAACGACCCAGGCCTCACTGAGTGCTGGCCCAGTCCTCTCGGGTCCTGCCCACCTGCTGGTGCTGCTGGGCTGCCAATTCTTCTGCACCCTCCTCCGCCCCAGCTCTTTTCTCCATGGCTCCCAGCTCACGCATCTCTTTATTCCACTGTTCTTCTCTCCCTCTCCTCTTCCTCCAGGCCACGTGTGATCACGCTCCTGAGGGGAATATATATATATATATATATATATATATATATATATATATATATATATATATATATAGGATCAGATGAGTTTGGAAGAAAGAAAAGAAAAATAGCCGCCCAAATTTCTGTGGACTTCCTTCCTCCTCCCCCGGTCCTTAATCAGCGGCATCACTCAGAAACGAGGAGCTCTTGCCCCCTGCCTTAATGTGGAGGTGTGGGGTGCCACCAGTAAGGTGCCCTGCTCTTCCTTGAGGAGCCATCGCGGTGAACACGTGGCACTCAGTTAGGCAGCTCCTGTGGCTGGCACCCTAATAGGCAGGGCCAGCCAACGGGCGGAGCCAGTGGGAACTGCCCTAGGTGCCTAGCTTCAGGGGCGGGCAGGGGTGCCAACTTTGAAAAATGGAATCAGACCAAGCCACTAGGAAAAAGATGGTCAAATGTATAAAGAGGGTGAGATTCCACAGCAGCGAGTCAGGTCAAGAAAGAGCCAATGCTGCACACGTGTGTCCTCCGGAGGAGACCGCCTTCGGCTGACGGCGAGGACCGGGGCTCCGCAGCCATCTGTCCCTACGTTCTTCTTCACCACATCCTCCGTGACCAGGCGTTGTGGCACAGTAACAAAACATGAGGGCTCACCCCGGCGCAGATGTGGCCTACCTGATGAAGGCTTCGGCAAGGTCTCCCGCTGGGACATGGGGGCTCTGTCCCCCGGGAGCTGGGTCTGCTCTCTGTCCCCCTGGAGCTGGGTCTGCTCCCGGCGCACGCGAGGCCCCGCAACCCCCACAGTTCTAAGAGCTCAGGGTCCACAGAGAGAGCCAGGGCAGGACAGGATTTTTAAACACTAAAAATGCAGTGAGGGGACCCCTGGCTGACCTGGCCTAGAGAGGTGAGCCTGGGCCCCGGGAGAGTTCCAGAGAGGTTGAGGGTGCTGCTCCTCTGCAGCCTCACAGGGGTGCAGGGCTCCTCCCAGCCTCATGCCCAGCCCTGCAGGGCTGGTGTCAACCACACTGCAGGGAGCAAACCTGAGAACCCCAGGATCTGATGGCTGTGCACAGGGGCCAGCTGCTCCCACTGTCCTCCTGCACCCCAGCCTCTTGCTGGGTGGGGGGAGACTGAGGCTGGGAGCACAGCCAGACAGAAGGCCGTCATCCCTCGCAGAAGATGCAGCCCCTGGCCCTGCTCAGGCAGCTTGTCTCCCAGATCCCTCATGAGAGTCGCTGTGATTGAGAAGGGCCACCTGGGAGCAGAGCTGCCTCCCTATGGCCTTGCTGCGAGGCGGTTCTGGGCAGACCTGCCCCGGGCTAGCAGGTCCCAGGTCAGCCTGTTTATTTCTTACCTGATGCTCATCAGGCTCCTGAGTGGCTTGTGTTATGTGTGGTGGAGAAATGACCATAAAAAGCCTGCTCTGGTTTGGTCATTGTGAGCCAGCCACCAGGGAGTCACAAAGGGCTCACAGAGCCCGGCTGCGAGCCAGGACTGCGCGTAAATCACCATCACTGCGTGGGCTGGCAGCGAGGGAGGGCCCCTTGGACGCCGTCTCTGCTCTGCTGGGCTGTGTGGGCAGGCCTGCCTGACCCTGCCCACCCCAGCACAGGCCCTTCCGGGCTGCTGACAAGAGCCCCTCCTGCTCCCAGCCGCCTGAGGAGCCTGGAGCCAGGTGGCCCGTCTGGGGAGGAGCCTGGGGGTGCAGGTCAGGCCCAGGCTTCCTCCCACACCGGTGCAGCTGGACCGTCTGCAGTAGGGGCCTCCCAGGGCCTAGGGAGCCAGGGAGTCACCTCCACGTCATTCAGCCCGGGTGAGGGGTTGGGACCAAGGGCAAACCCAGAGGCAGACGGCAGGAATCCTCTTCACTCCCGCAGAGCAGCTCCTCCTCCTCCTCCTCCTCCTCCTCCTCCTGGTTTTCCTACTCCAGGTCGGTCATCAGAACACCACTGTGACCCTGCTCGGTCCCTCCCCTGCTGCGTCTTCCCCATGCTGTCCTGGGCCGAGCTGGCAATAGTGGGGCAGGGCAGGGCTGGCCGGCTGGGCAGGCTCTGTTTCTGAATCACCAGCCCCTGGTGTCCCAGGTGTGCATGTGCCCGAGCCTGTGGGACGGTGCGGCTGCCGTGGGTCGTGTGGTGAGTCACCAGTGTGGCTGAGTGTGAACCGCACACACCGTGAGCATGCCTGGGCTGTGTGCACACTTGCTGGTGTGAATTGTGCCCAGATGTGGGAGTGTGCTGAGACGAGGTGTGGGGGCCTCTCTCGTGGCTGGGACAGGAGGGCGCCTGGTCTTTCACAGATGGCCCCCTGGGGAGGGTGTGTCTGAGCTTCTGACCCTCCGTGGACATGCTGAGGACACTAAAAACCCACCAGGCACCGGCAGCAGGCAGCCCAAGACCCGGGTCACCCTTCACCTCTCCTGCAGCCTGCCCTTTGCCGACGGCTGATCCTCTTTGTTCACCTGCAGGATGGGGACAGTAGTGGCGTTGGGATCCAGGTCACTCCTGTGTGGAATGATTAATGCATAAGGGTGGTCTCCCAGATGGCCCCTGTTTCCATGAGATTTGTCCCCATTACATCAACATGGTGACAATATCAGGCCTCCCCTGAGAGTCCTGCCAGCGGGCAGCCCTAACCCATTGGCCACCCATTCTGGTCATGAGCTGGCCTCAGATGCTCCTGGGTCCCTAGAGATAGGAAGACAACTCCCACTACAAAACCCCAGGCCCAAGCACCACAGGCTGTCCCATGTGGGGTCCATACATAGAAGGAGTCCCCAGCCTCAGCAAAAGGCCTGCCCCCTGGGGGCCCTTATTGTCCTGGGTCTCCCCTGTGGCCCGTATGTGGTGGCTGGCCCATTAGGGCGGCCTGAAGCAAAGCCCATAGGTCCCAGAGCAGGTGACAATCGCCCATGACTGACAGGCCTCACTAGTGGTCCCCGCACAGTGCGTCCCCGCCCCCCCAGCTGCAGACTGTGCACTTAGTGCCTACAACAGTGCTCGTTTCCTTGACAGAAAATGCCGGGACTCCAGGTGAGCGCCACAGGCCTGCAGAACAGCAGCTCTGGACCCTCAGGTCAGTTACTGCCGATGTGTTAGGCCGGGAGAGCAGGGAGTCTCGTGGCCTGCAGAGATGCTGCCCTTTGAGCTGCACTCAGGACTCACAGCGCCGGACTTCCTGCAGAAGAAACATTCTAGACTGTTCCTCGGAGTCACTATGTCCCCAGAGTCATTACAAGACACCAAGGTCAGGCTAGGAGATCTGAAATCATAATTTCAGATTTCCTTGCAGCCCTTGAAGTCACTTGTCGAACCCTGGCCATGCTCCGTGGCCCTTGAGGAAAGCCAGCCTTAGGGGGTGCTGGGGACGGAGGACACTGTGGAATGCCAGGTCCTACTGCAGCTGCAAGACGCCCAGCAGAGGCACATCCAGTACAGTGAAATGACTCTGCAGGTGAAGTGCAGCCTTCCACAGGGACCACGCCGCCCTCCAGTGGCTCTCGTGACCTCTGGCCCATCGGCACTCCGCCCCCAACAGAGGGCTCCACGTGCTTTAGGGCAGCGCTGGTGTGGTAAAGCCAGGGGCACAGTGGCTCAGACTGTGGTCACACTGGCTGCTCTGAGGGGGACAAGTGCTTGAGCAAGGGGAAAGTCTGGTCCACGGCATCTGGACCAGTGTCCTGGGCAAAGGAGAAGGAGAAATGGCATGTGAATGGGACTGTCCATTTCAAGTCCTTCAGGGGCGACATCTTTGGGGGTGTAACTCTAGCCCTGTGCCCACTGAAACACAAGGCCTGGCTTGACACAGTGGGTGACAGGACAATGCTGAAGTAAGATGTTGGGTCTGTTTGTGGGAACCACCAGGCGTTCCATCCTGGGGTGCCTGGGAAGCAGGCGCGGCTCCTGCCCCTTCCCTGCATGCCATCACATGGGGAGAGGGGACACAAGTGTTTGTGTGTGTGCAGATGGGAGTGTGCATATGGGCTTGTACATGTGTGCACAGGTGTGAGTGTGCATTCACACATGTACACGGGAGTGTGCATATGTCTGCACAGCATGTGTTTGTTTTTATATTCTACACGTGTTCATGCGTGTGTATAGGCCATGTTGCACATGTGCGCATGTTGTACCCTCCACGTGCATGCATGAGGACCTATGGCTTTCCACTCCTCAGGAAGAACTGTCTGCCTCTGAGATCGGCTTTTGCGATGCTCTTGGGGCTGCAGGCTGGTGGGCCCTGGAGCACAGACCAGACCCCCACACCTGCCCTGGCTGCTCTGCGAGGGCTGCTAAATGCTCAGGGCTCCCCTGGTGCTCTTCTCATGCCCAGGACACCCAGCCTCAGGAAGGTGGCTGCAGTTCAGACTTCGTGGCTTCGGCCACGAGACCCTGGGCCACACTGGCTCCGCCATGCAGACAGGGTGCATGCTTTCCTCACCATCTCCTTGACTGGAAACTCACTGGGAAAAGCAAGAAAACTGCATGCACAGTTAGATGATGGATTCCAGGTCATTATGTTCTGTTGTATTTTTGAATGAGCATTAAAATTCCTCTCTGGGAACTGTTGAACAGCAAGCGCACAAAACCCCGTAAGAGCCCTAATGCTTCTTCGCATGTGCACCAGGGGGTGCTCCGCCGAGGGTCTGACCGGGAATGTTAACCGTTCCCAAATACATCGAGGTTTCATTTTTTTAAAAAGGCAAAAAAGCCTTACTGTAGATTTCTACTTCTTTCTAGAAGAAAAAAAGAAGTGATACCGTTTTAAGCTACAGCATTGGGGGGAAAACATGTGAAATATGTGATGTGGTGTTTTTACCAACTGTCTAAATAAAGGATTAGTGAGTCACTATGGAAAACAGAAAATCTTTCTTTATTTTAAGAGCTGCAATTTAAGAGTGTTTTCTTCTTCTTCTTCTTCTTCTTTTTTTAAATGCAAAAGCTTCCCTTAGGTTTGCAACTTAAACATTGCCCATCTGCTAGATCCTCCCTAGCCTGAATTCACAGCAAATCTGAGATTTCATTTTTCAAAAAAAAAATGTACTTCAGAAACTGCCTGTTGGCCGGCAGCATCTTGAAGAAGGAGAGCTGGGTCTGGCCCCTGTTCCTTCATTCACACTCGGAGTGTTGTCTCCCATGTCTGAAGTTGAGGGTCCAGGTGGTGGGAGGAAGTTCATCACAGTTGGCACCTATAGGAGGACCCTGGAGAGCAGTCACCTCAGAGCCTGGTGACTTTGGTCCTTGATGGGGTCTGAGGGGGCCACCCAGGCTCCCTGGCAGTGCAGCTGTTGACCCAGGCTGCACACATCTTCCTGCCTGGGCTCATTAATTTATTTTCAGAGGAATCCTGGCTTCCCTTCCTCATGCAGAAGTATGCTCTGGAAGCCACAGCCCAGTGTCACCGGAACATTGTGCTGACTATAAAGTTACACCCCAGTTTTTTTTTTTTTTTAAGAGGTGGAAATTATTCTGACTTCAAAAATCACGTCCAGGTATGAGCTTCAAAGACCCAAGGAATTTTCATAGCCCCTAAACTGCCGTTCTGTCTCGGGGTCCCATTATTAATGAACTCATTCACTTTTGTAAATCTAACTGCACAAGTGTTTCCAACCACACCTATAAAACTATTTAATGCACTTTTTGAAAAGGCGTCCTCAGCCATGGTAATTGCAGTTTTACTAGACCTTTAAATGAGAGGCAGCCACTTATGAAGTTTGGATATGGTGAGCTGATGGGACAAGTTAAGCACAGAGGCAGGATTTACGGGGACTGGCAGCCCGAGTGTCCAAGTGCCAGCGGAAGCCGGGAGTCGGGGAGAAGTCCTGTGAGGTGCACGGCTTCATGCCACTTACAGGCTGTGAGTCGCAACAAGAAAAATGCTGAATTTTACAGGAAAATAATATTCATAAATCTCCCACTGCAAGTTCCAGTATAACTCAGAGCTGTCTTTGTTTTGTAGCTGCGATGAATTCAATTCTGTTTCCAGTATAGGAACGATAAACACAAAGCCCCGGTGGAAACCACTCCCCTGCCTTCACCCGCGTTGGCAGCCAGCTCAGCGCTGCGCCCAGAGCCGCTCTCGCACCTGCAGGTCCTGGGACTTTGAGTCTCTCTTCCTGAGAGTGGAGCTGTGGGGCCACAAGGGACCTTCTCAAGCTGTGTCCCTGGGCCAAGCACCTGCCCTTTCCACACCATGATCATGCCTCAAGCTGATCCTTTACAAAGGCCGTCCCAGAGGTGCCTGCTCGGGTCAGTGGCAGGGACATGGCTGATGCCCTTTCTTCCTGCTCATGCAGGAGTGAAGTGGCTGTGTACAGATCTTAGACATCTTTTGATCCATTGAGATCATGTAGAGATGCTCAATTTTTTGATGTTTAATTGCCTTTAACAGGTTCATCTTCTACAACATTCCCACTATTCAGTGGTAGATTCCGACACTGTCACTGAGCGGTGGTGGCCTGACCTTGAAGTCACTTGTCACTCTGAGGTCACTGTCTTCACCTGTCTCAGGTGAAGGTGGGTCTCTTTGCAACGGTTCCCTGTGCATCCTTTCTCTGCAAGGGGCCTGCCATGCACCTGAAACCCCAAAGTCCGTTTCTGTCTGCACTGTCCCCTACAAGCTGGAGAGACGCCCTGCTGTCCTCAAGTCTCAGCCCCTGGTCAGCCTGCCACCACGGCTTACGCCCAAGCCACTCTGCCCCAGCCTGTGGATGCTCAGCTACCTGATCTCGTCATTTCAGATCCTTCTTTTGCCTGATTCTTTTTACTCAGAATAGTGTGGGTGGCTCTCCATCAACCGTCCAGATGCTCTGAGGCAAAGTGTAGGGCTGTGGCTGCTCAGCTCCTTGCAAGGACATTTGGTCGACATTTAGGACAAGCAGCTGCTGTTTCCTCTGACCACCTGGGGCTCCCACCACAGGCACACACTGTTGGAGAACCCTGATAGCAGGAGCTCTAGGAAGCAAGGGGTGGTCTCCCTGCTGGAACCTCTTCAGGATGTTGCTTTAACTATCGGTCGGAGTCAAGGGCTGGAGGTTCTGTGCTGCGTAGAGGGGTGAGATCTTGGAGTCACCCAGGATGCCGTGAGCACAGGGGCATGTGCCTAAGGCCAGGAGGAGGAGGGTGCGGAAGGGAGCCCGCTGTCCTTGGGGGCATCTGGGTGAAGACAACCACCATCCCAAAGGGGCAATCACCTGGCCACTGACCATTCTGCTCGAAGCACAGGAAGCTGGTGCTGGGGCCAGGAGTTGGGGGGGGTCACTCTTACACAGGGGAGTCACTACCTGTGGTGGTGGAGGACAGAGAACAGGTGGTGTGCAGGCTAAGGGACTGCATGTCACCTTCCCAAGCATGAGTCGTGTCCCTGCGAGGACAGCTCCCAGGGAACCACACGCATCCTGAGCAGGTCGAGAGGGGCCTGTCACCCCTGCCTGGGGCCCAGGAACCCAGGCCACGCTTCCTTCCTCCCCAGCGCAAGGGCTCAACTGGTGAGCACGTGGCACCTGGCCAAGCCACATCCAGTGTGTGGCCTGCACTACACACAGCTGCTGCTGCCGGGGAGGATGCCACCCTGCCCCCGGGGGCCACGCTGCTGAGAAAGCTGGGCCAGGACCATGAAGTCGGGAGGGGAGTGAGCGTGAGTGTTGGGGGGTGCATTTGAGCGCGTGTGTCTGCGTGAGGGTGTGTTGCCCATGTGTGGTGAAGTCGTGTGCTTATGTACGTTCTGTGTGAACCCTTGTGTCTGTGTGTGTAGGGTTGTTTGCTTGTACAAATGTGAGTGTGTCTGTGTGTGAAGGTGTACCGTGTGGTCCTCTGTGTGCCAGAGTGAGGTGTGCCGCTGTCTCTGCAGTGCGTGTCCCGGGCACACTGCACACCTCGGCTCCTCCCTGGTGCACAACAGTCGGGACGAGGCCCACAGAGGGTCTGCCGCTCCAGCTCAGGCGGTTTCCTGGCTTCCCAGCTGGGCGCTCAGCTGCCACCTGGGACAGAAGCCTCAGACCCCAGCCCTGAGAGGAGTGGGAGCAGGTGACACAGAGGTATGGCCCGGCCAGCTACTTCCCCAAAGCATTTCTCACGCGTGAGGTGGGGCAGTGCAGCCCGGCCACCCAGAGCTGGTGCACACAGCCTTGCACTCCGCAGTGTGGGCTCTGGGCCAGCCTTGGGCAGCCAGCACCAGCCTGGTGGGGACAGGCTGCAGCACGATGCTCGTGTGCAGAGGGCTACAGGCCACCCAGGGCAGGCAGAGGGACTGGCCTTCCAAGTCCAAGTCCTTTGCCCACCTAGAGAGGCCCAGCTCCTTCCAGAGCACCAAGCCCAACACAGGGCAGGGGGAGCCCCAGTGTGTGCCTGCCAACTGTGGGCCCAGTGTGACACTTTCTGTTGGGCCCAGCCCCTGGTCCTAGCGGCACGTCTGAGCTCACCAGCCTGGAGTGTCCTCAGGAAGAGCTGAAGAAGATCTGGAAAGGGGATTTCAGAAGCAAAAGCAGCACAGCCCCTCGGAAGCAGTACAGGAGCTGTGGGTGAGAAGCAAGGCTCGTGGGTGCAGGGTGGCTCTGCTGGAGGGGCAGAGGGCAGGAGGACCCAGAGCACTCCGGAGCACGTGCAGGTCTGCTGTGCACGCCTGTGTGAGAGCGTGTGCTGCGATGCAGGTGGGGGAATCTTGACCTCCAAACCTGACCTTCAAGGGGCCCTGTGGCTCAGCACGGTTAAGGGAAGAAACACTTGGAGCTAATCACGCACGCGCATGTGCACACGGGTGACACAGGCAGTGGGGCTCAGGTTGAAGGGACGCTTCCTGATGGAGCCGAGCTGGTGAAGGAATGCACACTGCCGTGAGTGGAAGCGCGGTATTAATAATTAAGCCACGCGATCGTTACCGCAGGATATTATTTCTTAAATATCTCTTGCAAAGGCAATATGATTACATATGAATGATATCAATTTTCTACCAACAAAAAAATCTGCAGAAATAGGAATTGAATTACACTGTCCAATTTGCTGTAAAGTTCACTGTATGTGAAGAAATTAATCAAAGCTACCACCACCCATTTTTATGGGAACATAAAATGATGTGAACTTCCATTTTTAATAAAGATGCATAGCACTTTTATGAAGACTGACTAATAACACTATAATGAACTGAAAAGCTACTGATATATTAAGAATGAAAATTTTGAGGAGTGTATTTATTGAGCCTTTTTCATGTAAGGCAGAATTTCTCTGAGGTCTACTTCCGTCATTACGAAACAGGCGAAATTTCAGGGAGAGCGGGGGATGAGCGTCGTGTGAACTTACCTGGAGATGGTTTCTGTGGACCCCACACAGGCACCATCTTGGGGAGCGTTTTCCTGGAACAGAACCCCCTAGAAGACAAAGGGATGGGAGTCTGTGCGGGTGGCACCCTGGACGCAGCGCAGTCTCCACCATCTCTGGCAAGACCCTCCTCTTCATCCCCAGCCCCAGGGCCTGGGAGGCAGAGAGATCATTGTAAAACAAACTCTTCTGGGGGCTGGGTTGTGGCTTAGTGGTTGAGCGAAGACTTGCGCGTGTGAGGCACTGGGTTCGATTCTCAGCACCTCATACAAATAAATAAAGGTATGTGTCCACCTACAACTAAAAAAAAAAATTTAAAAATTAAAAAAACCAACAACAATGCTTCTGGCCATGTCTTAGACTGGTCTGTGCCACCGCAGCAGACGACCACAGACTGGGTGACTCAGGAGAGCAGAAATGTGTTTCTCCCCGCTCTGGAGGCTGGGAAGTGCCAGGTTGAGGAGCCAGCAGATTCAGCATCTGGTGAGGGCTGCTCTCTGCATTCAAGATGGTGCCTGGAGCCCAGCATCAGCTGGAGGAGAGGAACGCTGTGTCCTCCCACCGCAGAAGGCAGGGGACTGAACTCCCTGTCGGGTTCCTTCACAGAAGCCTTGGCCCACGAAGCAGGCCCCTGAAGGCCCCACTGCCCAACACCTTTCCGCACTTGATTTGGGGGACACAGTCCAACCACAGCAGCCTGCTGTGGGACACTGTGACTCTGCTGTGGATGGGGCACAGCACTTTCCAACTCTGGGCAGATGGAGAAAGCTTGCATTGTTCCCTGGCCAACTTTGTCCACAGGATTGGGATGACCAGAGAGCAACCACCTCGTTGGGTCTGCAGTCCACCCACCAGAGGCTGCTGTCCACACCACACAGGGCTCAAGGCGCGACCTCAGAGTCACCATGTTTAGTGTGTGCATGTCTACATTTTAGTGAGTGCGTATATGTGTGTGTATACTCATATAGTTATTTTCAGAATAAAAAACGAACCCATGTTTACTATAAAAACCTGGAAATATGTAAAAATGTAAAGAAAGTAACAATCATCCAAAATTCTTCCTCCCAGAGATAATATCTATGAAATTTTGGTGTGTTTTCTTTCACACACAGATGCACATGTACACTCATATGTGCATACAGCCACATGTATGATTATTATCAATTCATATTTTTATTTCTTTTTAATTCTAAATAGTTGACTCATATTCAGGCTTCAGAAACCAGAAAGCAGGCACTGGTTTTTGCCCTGTATTTTGTTATGACTGATCTTTCAGGCCATCAACATTTCATAAGTGTATTTTTTAATGGCTCCAACGTGCAGCACATGAGGACACAGCTGACTGGCTTGGTTTGCTATGCTTAGGTGTTCCGGCTGTTCGAGGTTTTGTGTAACGGTGTAGGTGATGGACTCCCGTGCGTGCATCTTTTCTCTGTTGGATTGTGATCTTCTCTTGAGACTAGAGGGAGTGGAGGGCAGGAGCGGAACCTTCCGGGGTAGCTGCCTCTGCCCATCTGGAAACACGTTGGTTTCTCTGCCAGCTCCTCCTCCGCTGCCAATCCCCAGGCTTCCTCGAGTGCAGGTCTCGGGGTTCCGTGGTCACGTCACGTTCCCCTGCCATCTCCCGTTAGCGCCCAGTGGCTGGGTCTGAGAGGAGAGAGAAGACCTCAGGACCCAGGATGGGCTACCCCCCTGCCTCCCCGTTTTGGGCACTGTTACTCCTGGAATCTTGAGGACCTAGAGATGACCTGCTCTAGCCCATTACCAGGTGAGGAAAGTGAGCCTACAGGAAGCCAAGAAGCGACCCGAGGGTGCACAGCTGCTTAGCAGCAACAGCAGCATTGACAGGTCTCCGACTGGCACTCTGCACCAACAGTGCCCTGCCCGCCCCACGCAGGATGCTCAGACGCTCGCGCCAGCCCAGGTGCGGCTGCCTCCCCGGCTCTCCTCCCGCCTACGACTTCTGCAGGCGCCTCCGCTGCCCTCTCGCCCCTTGCTTTCTTCCATCTCTGAGCACTTGGCTGCCATTCTCCCTTGGGTACTCTGTCTGTCTCCTGCTCCTCTGTCTCTGCCTCTGTCCACATCACTGTCTCGCACTCCAGGTCTCCCAGCCTCTCTGGCTCTCTCTTTGGTTCTATGTCTCTCCCTTTCTCCGCCTTTGTTCTCTTTCTCCCTCTGTCTCTTCTCTCTGTCTCTCTCTCTCTTTAATCACTTTGTCTTCTCTCCCTTCCTTTCTCCGTCTCTTGTCTCTCTGTTCCCGTCTCCCCCTCACTCCCTCTCACGCACTCTTGCATTGGAAATTTCATCTGCTGGATCTGTCCTCCCCGCCTACCTGAGCCTCCTGCACATGATAAAATCCTCCTCATTCTTCACCTTCAAGTCTCCGCTCAAATGTCCCCCCCTCTGGGAAATCTTCCTAACCTTTCCAAACAGAGGGACAAGTGGTCTCCTGTGGCCCGGCACTGCCTGGTGCAGCCTCTTATCGCACACGTGGGAGGCCCGGCTCTGTCTGCCTCGCTGGGTGGTGGCCCCCGGCTCAGCTGGAGTCTGGTGGGTGACAGACACCGGGCGGAGGCTGGTGAGGGCATGCCCCTGTAGGCGACATCCAGGCCACTGCGTCACCAGCAGCTGCAGGAGGAAGCTGTCAGCACAGCAGGCTCAGCACCTCCTGGAGGCCCCTCCCGGCTTTGGAGGAAGGGCTGGTGCCGAGTTGGGCCCTGGGCCCCTGGGCAGGTCCTTACCTGTCGGGAGGCTGAAGCTCAGCCTCTGTAAAAAGGCCACAACATGGACCATGAGCAGGATGGACAAAATCCCTAAGTGCTCAGAACACGCCGGAGGTGGTCCCTGCCAGGACTGTCACTTGGGAGGCCTTCTCGTGGTGGCCCACCTTAAAGCTGGAGAATGTGCCTCACATGGCCCAAGGAGGTTTGCAGTGGGCTCACGTCTACCATGGAGAGATTTCTTGGTGGCCTTGGGATCACAGAGGGAGGAGGAAGAAGCAGGAGAGGAGGGTGAGGCTGAGACCCTGTCAAGACAGAGGAAGGGGAGCCCTGGGAGAGCAGGCTGCCCCTGCAGTGGAAGAGGCCCCCAGGGGCCCTGCCTCCAGAGGCGGTGGGCCTTCTGTCCTCCAGGAGTGCAGGGTCAGGGGTGGGGTCTGCCAGCTGCCGAGTTGGTGGTTCTGTGGCGCAGCCGCCCTAGGAAACTGGAACAGCTCACCGAGCCCTTCTGACGGGCTCTGTGCCCTCAGTACATTCACCCTCCTTCCTGCAGCCCTGGGCCACCGTCTGAACCCGCCCTTACCCTAAAACACACCATCTTTTCCAGGCTCTTCCAGAGGGTCCAGCCTCACCAGCTGCTTGACCACGGGGAAGGACATCTAAAACTGGGGCTCCCCAGAGGCCGGCTCCTGGAGAACTCCCACTGTGCACTCCAGCACACTTCATGTGCTCCTGGGGGCTCTGGCCACCCGGCCTGGTGCCTCACGCTGCCCTGAGCCTCCCCCCTGGGCCTTCCTCATCCTCGGGACCCACACCCCTTCTTCCCTTGTCCCTCCTGGGCATACTGGCTCCTGTCTCTCTGCTGGGCCTTCCATGTGCCACCACCAGGCTCAGCCCTGCTGCTAGGGTCAAGGCCTCAGTGGGGGCGGGTCATGGGGGCTCCTGTCTCACACCTCCATGTGACCCCCAGGGACCCCTCTGAGCCAGGCATGTGTGTGCTTGTCTGGGAACAGATGGCTTTGTGTTCAAGTGGAGAGGAAGCTGCTGTGCAGGCGGGACTTAAGGCAGGGCAAGAGGAGAGAGGCTCAGCCTCTCCTCTTCAAGGTCAAGGCTCAGCCTCTCCTCTTCAAGGTCAAGGCTCAGCCTCTCCTCTTCAAGGTCAAGGCTCAGCCTCTCCTCTTCAAGGTCAAGGCTCAGCCTCTCCTCTTCAAGGTCAAGGCTCAGCCTCTTCTTTCAAGGTCAAGTTTCCTCTGAGAAGGAAACAAGAGAAGGGAGAGGGAGAGGGAGGGAGAAGGAGGGAAGAGAGGGAAAGAGAGAGAGAAGGAGAGAGAGAGAGAGAGAAGGTGGAGGCCAGAGGCCAGGCCAGTGGTGAGCTCATCCTGCAGACCCTAGGGCTCCTGAGTCCCCACTCCCCACCTCTCTAGAAGCACTGAGACTCCCAGCAGGATCACTTTCCTGGTATTTGCTTTTGAAGTAAAACCTTCCTTTCAAGAAACAACCTAGAAAGCAGGCTTTAGGTGACTGGTCTACAATGACCCTCTCTTTAAGGGTGGTTTTGATTCCCAGGCCCATGTGCCCACAGCTGCTTGGCTTCTTCCCGCATGGGAGAGAGTGGCTTAAAAAGCTAGCCCAATGCTATACGCGATTTAAATTGATGATTGATTCCCTGGGAGACAGGGTGGGATCCATCACTGGCGTGATAAGCTGCGCTGAGTCCTCTATCTGCATATGGCCGTGTAGCAGCCCCGTCAGGGTGTGAATATGAAAACAAGCCCCTCTCCGGATCCCAGCGTATCTCTGAGTCTGATATATGTCTGGCTTGTTTTTCAAATGTTGCTGTAAGCAGTTGACTCCCTTCCCAGGAGGCTGGGGACAGGGTGCCCGTGGAGTGCTGGTGCTCATTCTCAAAACGCAGCCCCCAGAGCAGCCGGCCCTGGGCGTGCTGGGCCCTCTGGGTGGCGGTGGTGATTCTCCTTGGTCTCTCCCCGGCAGGCGGTCGCGTCCCTAGTGGAAACCGGCTCCCTAACAGGTGATTTTGCTGGCTGCTCTTCTGTCCCTTCTGGTGGTGGCCTTTCTGCTCAGGAAGGGCCCTGGTGGCAGCCGCTCCCTGGAGGCTGCTGCTCCGGTCTTTGGCCAACTCCGCAGCACAGCTGTTCCTCAGTCACTCTGCTCTTCCCTGTCGGGTGCCTGTGTTCAGGACGCACAGTGGTTCTGGGTCCTCACCCAGCTCCTTCTCTGGGCTCCTCTTTGGAGGGCCAGTGCCACCTCTCAGTGCCTGAAGAATGAAGCTTCCTGGAGAAAGAAAGAGCCAGGAGGTGGGGTGGACGCTCCTCGCTCTCAGGCACGGCCCCCCCACCCCAGGGCTGCTTTCAGCAGTGGAGGCTCCTAGGCAGTCCTGGAGACCAGAACAAGGAAGGAGGCCTTGTGGTGGACAGGGCTGGGCTGCAGTGAGCCCAGCTGCTGTGGGAGACTGACAGAACTCTCTGGGTCCCACTGAGGGCCAGGAAGGGGGCTCTGCGGGGCCTGGAGAGCAGACACAGCCGTCCGTCTTGCTGCCTGAGCTCCTGGCACATGGGCAGAGCCCGGAGCCTGTGGACGGCCAGGCTGGGGGGCTGGATCCAAGCCTTCCTTCCCAGGACACTCCCAGTGTCCACCTCCACCATTAGAGATGGCCATTGTCCCCTGCCAGCAGAGGACTGGGCAGACCGGGAGGCCTCCTCCACGGAGGTTCCCTAGTGTGAGGAGATGAAGCCAGTGAAGGACAGCCTTGGCACAGGAGGGGCTCCCACGCCTGAGCTCACCTGCCAGCCACCCCTGTGCCTCCTGACACACCTCTGAGAGCCCCTCCCACCCCAAGGAGACTGCCATTTCTCCTCCGTCATGGTGCCTCCGCTCCTGCCCACTGCAGCAAGTCACTCCCACAGGACCTCTGCTCAGGGCAGCACCCCCCACCCAGAGCCCTGAAGGCTGAGACTGGGTCTCACAACCAACTAACTTACTTCCTTTCCTCCCTCCCTCCCTCCCTCCTTCCCTCTCTCCCTCCTTCCTTCCTTCCCTCCCTCCTTCCCTTTCTCCCTCCCTCCTTCCCTCTCTCCCTCCTTCCTTCCCTTTCTCCCTCCTTCCCTTTCTCCCTCCCTCCTTCCCTTTCTCCCTCTCCTTCCTCTCTCTTTCCTTCCTTCCCTCCCTCCCTCCCTCCCTCCCTCCTTCCTTCCCTCCCTCCCTCCCTCTCTCCTTCTTTCCCTCTCTCCTTCCCTCCCTCCCTCTTTCCCTCCCTCCCTCCCACTCTCCTTCCTCCCTCCCTCCCTCCTTCCCTCTCTACCTCCTTCCCTCCCTCCCTTTCTCCCTCCCTCCCTCCTTCCCTCCCTCCCTCCCTCTCTCCTTCTTTCCCTCTCTCCTTCCCTCCCTCCCTCCCTCCCTCTCTCCTACCTCCCTCTCTCCCTCCTTCCTTCCTTCCCTCCCTCCTTCCCTTTCTCCCTCTCCTTCCTCTCTCTTTCCTTCCTTCCCTCCCTCCCTCCCTCTCTCCTTCCCTCCCTCCCTCCCTCTCTCCTTCTTTCCCTCTCTCCTTCCCTCCCTCCCTCTTTCCCTCCCTCCCTCCCTCCCTCTCTCCTTCCTCCCTCCCTCCCTCCTTCCCTCCCTCCCTTTCTCCCTCCCTCCCTCCTTCCTTCCCTCGCTCCTTCCTTCCACAAATATTTGTCACCTGTTTTTATCAGACTAGCACAGAGCCCAGCATTTGGTGGACACTCAGCTGAGTTTTGCTAAATTCATGAGCAAGAGGAAGAGGATTGTAACTCTTAGAGCTGCCAGATGATCTAACCCCAAAGTCCCCAACACTGGCGATCTGAAGAGGAGTGAGCAGTGACCCAGAGAAATGGAGGGACTGAATCATGAAGCGTAAAACTTGCTTGGGCCCATGCGTTCACGTGCACGGGCAAGCTTTATGGCTCACAGGCATTTGTTTATTATTATATGTGGTATCCGGAATTATTTTTGTTCTATTTAGTGCTGCTTGTATAGAAAAAATACACTTGAACGATACATATTTATCTGGTATCCAGTGGCTTTGCTGTGCTCTCTTTTTGAATTTATCTGCATATTTCAGGGGTTTTTTCTACTTATATGACCAAATTGTCTATGAGTAATGACAGTAATGGAGTTCTCGGTTGGCAATTAGGATTTGTGTTTTGTTTGTTTTATCACTTTAAAGTTGTCCTCTGGTGCCAGGCACAGTGAGGCTACCTTCTTAATGCAAGCAGTGACTGAGCTGTGTCTAGCTGGGGGTCACAGGTGGATGTCTCTAACTCACATTCTCCACCTCCATTCCAAGAGTGTCCTTCTCTGAAAGCCCCATAGGGGAGCTGGCATATCTGATAGGATCTCTCTCTTGCTGTGTGGGAAATTGTTTTTACTTGGCCAAAAGTCATGGTCTGTGTTATTCAGTTTTATTTGCTTTCTTAGCTTTCTGTCCCGAATAGCTTGAGAATTTGGAAAATACCTCAAGTGGAAAACCATGAATGTCGAACTTGCTTCTCTAGATCTTCCCTTCTTCTGGAATCTTGATCAGTTTGAGCACTCCTGAGACCAACTTCTGTTCTCCAGCCTTGGGAACTACCAGAGAAGCTCTGATGGTTCTACGTCTGGAGCTCCAGCTCCCTCCCCGACTTCAGCTCATGTCCTGGGTCAAGAGTGTGCTGGGGCTGTGGCTCAGCCGTAGAGCGCTTGCCTAGCATGTGTGAGGCCCTGAGTTCAATCCTCAGCACCACATAAAAATAAATAAATAAAATTAAAAGGTATTGTGTCTAATTGCAACTAAAAAATAAATATATATTTTAAAAAAGAATGTGCAGTTACCCCGAGGGAGAGGGTAGGGTAGCTCATGGCTCTCAGCTCACTTCTCTGAAGTTGCTCCTCTGGGGAGCTTGGCTTCAAGTCCTGGTCCCCTCAGCTCTCCATTGCCTTTTAAAAGGCAGCTGTATCTAGAATGTTCTCTCTGTGTCAAATCTCCCTTGTCTCTACCTACCTATCATCCATCTGTCTATTTACACATCGTCTTTCCTTTATCATGTATCTGTCTTCTCTCACACACCCATTTATCTTACTCCCTTCCTTCCTCCCTCCTCCCTCACTCCCTTCCTTCCTTTTCCTCCCTCCCTCCTCCCTCCCTCCCTTCTTCTCTCCCTCCCTCCCTTCCTCTCTCCCTCCCTCCCTTCTATCCTTCCTCCTTCCTCCCTCCCTCCCTCCTCCCTCCTCTTTCCCTCCCTCCCTTCTATCCTCCCTCACTCCTCCCTCCTCCCTCCCTTTCTTCCTTCCTCCCTCCCTCCTTCCCTCCTCCCTCCTCTCTCCCTCCCTCCCTTCTATCCTCCCTCACTCCTCCCTCCTCCCTCCCTTTCTTTCTTCCTCCCTCCCTCCTCCCTCCCTCCTTCCCTCCTCCCTCCCTCCCTCCCTCTCTCCCTTCCTCCCTTCCTCCCTCCCTTCTTCCTTCCTCCCTTCCCTCCCTCCCTCCCTCCCTCCTACCTGCCTTCCTTCCTAACTGCTCTTGGCTGGAAGAGTGACCCCTCCCCAAGCTGAGGTCCTCACCCCATTGTTGCTGGACTCCTCTCCCATGCCCCCATCAGGGGGTCAACTAAATGTTGGGCGTTGGTTAGAGACAGAGGAAATACCTGTTTAGGTGAAGTTGTCTTTTCCAAAGTGCTTTCCAGAGAACAGAAATTACGTAAGACTATTCCGACAAACAGAAGCCGCGAGACCTGGGGTGCACGCAGCTCTCCTCCTCAGGATCTGCTGCACACCCTGCGCATTCAGACTCCGCCCTTCTGTCGGCTGCCCCTGCTCCTGAGTGGCTGCTTCCGTGGCCTCTCTGAGAGGAGAGGTTAGGAGGGGCTGTCCTGCTCCCGCAGACGCAGAGATGCACAAGGAGGACTTGAGCAGCTCCTGCCCAAGGTCAGCAAGAGCAGCTCAAGGACGTCAGGGCGCTGCCCATCGGGCCAGTGGGGATATGTGGGCAAAGGCGGCAGCCTATGCCAGGTGGACGGTGCGCTCATCCAGGAGAGGGCCCTGCACCACCTGTAGGTGCCGTGGAGATCACCAGGAAGGCAGAGAAGTGGGGGCACGGGTCATGGGTGGAGATGACTGATGTGGAAGGAGGTGGACAGTTGCCAGCCACTGGGACAGGGTCCAGGGCCGGGGCTGCTGACACCCCAGGGAGCTGTGGTGGTTTCCTCTGTCTGCACCCTGTCCTTGCCTGCACTTCTGTTGTCCTGTGTGTCCAAGGCCTCACTGTGAGTTTGAGTTGGGGGGGGGTGACTGTCATTGGAAAGTGCTGTCACACACTGGCTCAGGGTCTAGGCTGTGAGCGCCTGCAGGGTCCCATTTGTTCCTGGGCTTCCGTGGTTACTTCTCAATTTTGACGTGCTTTGTGACCTGATAGCTCCCTGGAACTTTGGGACACAGCGGGTCAGAGCAGTTCTCCAGCTCTGGACGCTGAAGAAGCTGCGTGGGCTCTGGACGGCCACTCCTCCACTCCATGGGGCAACTGCTGAAGAAGGGACCGGACATGAGCTGGGCACACAGATGGCCCGGTCTGGCAAGGACAGATGGGTGTGGAGAGGGGGGAGGACAGCAGTGTTCATATCTGGGGACTTTATTTCTGTGTGAGACCAAAGGGGATAGCTGTATTTCACTCAGAATTTAAATTCTCTCTGGTGCACTATCTAACGTGACCTGTCCGCTGAGCTTGCTAACTCCGCTTTGTTTGGAACTAGAGAAGCGGGTGAGACCTTGGTGTTCTGTATCAGTTGACGTAATATTGACGGCATGCATTTTAGGGGTTCCTGGACCTAAAACAAAAGATATTTGCAAAGGCCCTTGAGGAACTAGGAGGGAAACCCTGGGGTCTGCACCGACCCTGACCTACACCTGACGGGGACGCTTCTGGAAGGTTGTTGTTCAGCTGTAGGTTTATTTGAGGAGCGGGCCTGATAAGTCTTTGAGTTCAGAACCCTACCATGTTCAAAACAAACAAAAAACAAAAACTTACCATTCTAAAAGCATTACTTGGGGGGAAAAAATTCTCCAGATTCATGCAGAAAGTAACTGTGTCCGCACTTTTCAGCTCTATTTCCCAATCCTGTCTGATCACGGAACCCTCTCTCAGGGTGCTCCACACATCCTGTCCCGCTTTGAGGAACATGATGGATGCTATAGCTCCCGAGGGAGCCTGGGTGGTGAAGCCCCTTGCTCACAGTCCTGTGAACTCTGTCCCCAGGGACTCAGAGTCATCCATGAGCAGTCTGGGTCATCGGGGGTCAGCACCAGGAGGTGAAAGGTCAAAGAGCACAGCTGTGCTGGAGGCACAGTCGAACAGCAGGAGGGTCTCTTCCTCTGCTGCCAGGGACGGGGTTGCTGGTGGTCCTCAGGCACTCGCTGCAGGGGCTCTCAGGGCCTACGGTTGCCTTCACAGGCCCTTTCGCATCCATTCTGAGCTAATGCAGGCACCTGACCTTTAATAAGTAATCAATGGATGTTAAATATCATTTTAGTTCTAAGGATTCATGATGGCTTCCCTTCCCATAAAAATCACTTTTGTTCTCTCATCTTCTCTGTCCAGCCTGAAAGCCTTAATGCCACGTTTGATACCTTTCACTTTCCCACCCCTAAATTAAAGCGAGCATTTCACGGACTCCCCGGCAGCCTGCTTCCCTGGGGACCCCTTGGAGGGATCCTTTCCTCCCGGTCTCCTTGAGCCGCATGCCATTCTGCAGAGAGGGGTGCAGGCTGCAGCTGCACCGTCAGGTTGGAAGGGAGCGATGGCCCACACGCACCTCACTTCCTTAATTCCCCAGCAGAAAACCTGAAGAAGGTGTCCAGTGCCGAGCAGTCCTGACGAGGCCACACACACCCGAGACCACCAGCACGAAAGGGAACCACTCGGCCAGGCGCAGGGCGGGCCGGACAAGCGTCCTGTGCCACGCGCTGCTCCCGAGAGCTCCGATCTGCCCAGCAGCCACGGCACAGCCAGCTTCCCCTCCCGTCTGTCCCACAGATGGTGCCCGAGCGCCTGGTTGCACCCCTGGCACCATTCTGAGCTCTGGGGACGGGGGCCAGCAGTTGGTGACATTTTGTCCGGGGAGATGAGCACTAAGCAGGACAGACAAGACAGCGTGCTCTTAGAGGTGGTGGTGGTCCGAGGAAGGAATGCGGGAGGATGTGATGTTAGAGGAAGACCCCGAGAGCTGTGAGCTGGCAGCATGGGCTGAGGTCCAGTGCCAGCCTCTCCCCAGCTCCGTGTAATGCCAGGTGGGTCGAGCATGACCTTGGGGGCACTACCCCAGGGAACCTGGAAAGCTCTGCAGCTCAGGACCACCTCCCCTGCCCAGGCGCCCCACCCATCCCAAGGCCAGATTAGCTGGGCACAGTCGCCACCCCAGGAGACCGGGAGATGTGGTTGGAGAGGAGTCAGGCCCCATCATGTGGCCTCCGAAGGCCACTGGTGAAGGGGTGATGGCTCCCCTGATGTCCACGTCCTGATCCATAGAACCTGTGATTATTTCTCCTTGAATGGCAAACAGACGCTTAAGTGAGGATCCCAGGAATATTCCAGGCTACCTGGGGGGGTCAGTGTTGTCACAGGGTCCTTATGAGTGGAGGAAGGACATGACAGTGGAAAGGTGGGGGTCGAGCACCAAGGACTGTGGACAGCCCCAGGAAGATGGAGAGGGCGAGGAAGTAGATGCCCCCTTCAGCCTGCAGAGGAGCCACCGCCCTGCCTGGAACCTGAGATCAGCTGCGTGTTACCACGTGGAACCTCTGACAGCCGAATGGTGAGCTGATACATCCGTGGTATCCAAGCCTCCCCACCTGTGATCATTTGTTACAGCTGCAAATAGAAACGAGTACCTCTAAGAACTTGGGCTTTTTCCCTAGACAGGTGGGAAGGCCTTGGAAGGCTGTGGAGAGGAGGTGAGCGTGAGGGTCAGGGAGTGTGGCTGCAGGGACCAGCTGGAGATGCCCCTAAGCCACGGCAGGGATGAGAGAGACGCGGCCCCTTGTCTTCGAGGGCAGGGCCAGCCAGAATCCCTCACAGCTCGGTGGGGGGTGGGCAGGAGGAGTGCAGTTGAGGACATCACTGGGATTTCTGAGCCACCACAGAGTGAACTTTGACTGAGAAGGGGGCAGGGGACAGTCAGGTCTGAGGGGAGGCTGCCTGGGTGGGTCTTTGAGGCCTGTGAACAAACGTTGGAAAGCGTCCAGGGCCAGAAAGGAAGTGCCACCTAGGGGGCACAGGGTGAACTGGGAGACATGGGGTCATCAACCACTTCTGTGGGAAGGGAGGGCATGCCATGGCCTCGATTTAAAACGTGAAAACCGAGGCCAGAGTCTGTGGTGAGTGTCCCAGTCCTGGATCTGCTTGTGGCCCTGGGTCCCACTGAGTAAGTTCCTCCCAGGCTCAGGGTGTCCCCGCCACACTGGCCAAGAGCTGGCCGGAGGACCACTACCCAGGCCAGGATAAGCAGCTCTGGGGGGCTCACTGGTGCCCTGGGGGTGGGTGCCGAGTCTAGCTTTATTTAACATCTTCGTTAATTATTGCAGAAGAAGATAGAGACTTGTTCACTAAATTCCCGGGTTGTACAAAATTGGGAAGTGTTGAGAATGCCGGCGAGGACAGAGGAATCGCTCAGGGGGCCCAGAATATGGACAAGAAATCCAATAGGACTGGCGTGGCGACCACAGGGGGTTTGCCAGAGGGCGTTAATCCAAAACATCGGAATTCAATGGGCAGGAAGGGCCAGCAATGGGGAGATGCTAGAAAGGCCCGTGGGTAACTGAGTTTGCAAGTTAGTTAGAATTCTACCCCACGGTTCTGCAGAAAACGGTCCGGCGTGAGTCTGTCCCACCCTTACAGCCCATCAGCCTGCAGTGGGAACTCAGGAGCCTTCCCTCTCTCTGGCCCCGCCTCGCTCTGTCTCTCTGTCTCTGTCTCTGTCTCTGTCTCTGTCTCTCTCTCTCTCTCTCTCTCTCTCACACACACACACACACACACACACACACACGCGCACATCCTTCAGCCTGCTACACCTGAAATGTTCCCGTGGCCTGGGCAGCTCTCCAGTAGACAGGCTCAGGAGCCCTCCGCTTGCTTCCCAAGCCCTCCTTTTCCAGGGAACAGAGCTGCTGTGAGCTCCTCCGGGCCCTCGAGTGACGGGAGGTAGGTGTGCACTCAGGGCGGGCAGCAGAGGTGGCGCAGGCTTCAGGAGAGGTGGCGCAGGGCCACAGGGCACGGCAGGGCAGCTCACTGGAGGCAGAGGCCATAGCTCTCAGTCCCATAGCCCACTCCATGGAGAGACCGCAGCCGCAGCCGCAGCCACAGCATTTCAGGGTGATAATTGTGCAGAATCCTTGACACTTGATGCCACTCGGTCTAGGTTTTGCAGCAGGCTGGGGGATGGGACCACACTCAACCCCCTGTGCAGGTGGTGACACCAGGGTCAGCCCTGTAGGATGATCTGCCTGGGGTCACAGTGCTGAGGCTGACGGGGCTGCCCCGCAGGCTTGGGCTCCAGGGCTGTGGTCCCCCCACTAACAACAGGACACCAGAGGGTGCGAGCAGCAGGTGGTAGATTTTCTTCCACCCTCTCTTGCTCAGACACTGCATGTTAGCTGTTACCCAGGGCCGTTCTCCATGGGTGACCACACCCAGCAGTGCTTGATGGATAGGAACCTGCATGGCCAAGTGGGCCAAGCTCCCCCAGGAGCTGTCCTGGGGCGCTGGAGTGTGAGCTTCCAGGTGGTTGTAACATGGACAACTGGGAGACCCGGTTTCACAAAGTAGAAGAGAAGCCCCAAGCCCAATTCCAGTGCCACATAATCACGGGCCCTCAGTCTGTCTCCCAGCCTGAGCCCAGGACAGCCCATGGGTGCTCTGCATCCTCCTCCACCCCACTCACCTGCAGAGCCGGCTGCTGCAGCTGGTGTCCCCATCACTCTGACCCTGTATCACCTGGCCACCATCGCCTATGTGTCTGCCTGTCCAGGGGTGTGGTGGCCAGTCTCATTCGTAGGGATCCCCCAGCCAGTGCAGGCACTGAGTGTCGCGAGGCCCTGACACCTGTGGTCTATGTAGACCCTGCTGAGCTCCCTGAAGCCGGCCTGAGGGGGCTGGCACACTCCCTGAGATGGGGCCTAAGAGTTGGGGGGGGCGGGGGGAGATGGTCCCCAGGAGGGTGGCCCTGCAGCTGGATGAAGGACGGCTGGGGCTGCAGTTTTGTTACCAGAAGCACCAGGAGGGACGGTGGTGTGGGGAGGGGGCTAGGGAAGAGTCGCCATTATCTGCCTCCCTTTCTGGAAGTCCCACAGCCAGGAGGACTCGCTGCCAGGGCAGAGTGGAGCCCTGGGGCCTCATTGCACAGTCACAGCTTGCTCCAGGAGGAGATCCTGCCAGCCCTGCCGGGGGCGGGAAAAGCCCTGGGAGGAACCGTTTTGATTGCTGGCTTTTTTTTTCACAGTTGCAGCAATTTTAGGTGACACATGCCTGAGGCTACGGGTGTTCACTTCATTTGTATATTCTCCCTTTTTTATTGTTGTTTGCATCTGATTTCAAGGGTGTATCTAAATCCCAGCCACCCAGCAGCAGGAAGACCCGGACAGTCTCCTAATTCCTGGAGAGGATTTCTGACCGAGATTAGGGCGCCTGACTGAGGAGAGGCGGCATCTTAGAAGGAGCAAGAATGCATGTTACTGAGGAACACCGGCATTTTACTGAGGAACACCGGCATTCGAGAAGAACAAAAGGAGGGAAGCAGGGAACAGATGGGTGGGTGTTCGGGAGGCTCCTGGTCTCTGTGAGCAGAACGGGCGGCGCCCTCCCTTTCTGTTTTTGATGCATCAGGGTATGATATGATATGATATGACAGAACATGTCAAAAACTTAGGGGAAAATAAAACCCTGGTTTTTTTGAAACATCAAACTATTGCTATCAATAGGAACAGCAACTGTTCAAAAATTTGTTTCAGAACTGCCAAGAAGTGAACGTTCATGAAAAAAAAAGTATTTTTCCCTGCTGTTTGCAAGGTGGACACAAATGCAAACGGTAGGAGGTTGACAACTTGACACATGTCTAATAAATCTAAAGCATAAAAAGTCAACAATTCACTGTGGAAGAAAGCATCACTGGAATAAAAAGTGCTACGCAAAGAAAGAATAACCATTAAAAAATAGATTTTCTGAATTCAGTAAGTAATTTAGCCCTTGGAGCGCCAGCCTTCAAAACAAGGAAGCTTTTTCTTTCTCCCTTTACAAGACAGAGAGACAGAGAGCGGCAATGTTCAGCTCAGAAGGGAGGGGCTGCTGCATTAGAAATGAGCCAGGTGAAAAGCAGCGTCCAGTGAGCAGATGTGAGGCTCCAAGGGGCTGCTGACCGGGTCAGAGTGCAGAGCCTTCCAGATCCCAGCTGCTCTGCAGCTCAAAGCAGGAGTGGGTTTAATTTGACAAGTTGGTCCAGTTACAGGGAATTCACAGATCATAGTCAATGCCAAGCAGATTTGGCCACCAACAGCCTGTCTGCTGCTGGCCAAGAGATGGCAGTTGGGAAACCGTCTCTGCTGTCCAACCACTTGAATACAGACAGAGAGGCAGAGACTCAGGCGAGGGCTGCAGGAGCCTTGCTGAGTGTTTAAGAAGAGAAAAGAAAGAATGAATCATGTTCTTAATATCAAAATAATTAAGGATTTTGTTTTAACCAGTTTTCCCAAGCTCTGAATGCTCTTTTCTTCCCCACCATGATGAGAATGGTGCAGAAGATTGTAAATGAATCTGAAAACAAATGGTAATTCTTATGCAAGTCTCACGTAAACAAAAAAAAATATCAGCATTAAAGTTATGAATCCTAATTTGTGCCACGGAGCTAAAATCTGTATCTTTCTGAATTCGAGGGATATAGACATACAGCACGGGGTAGCATCTCTGAGCAGTTCAGAAAACTGACACAGTCTCTCCAATTTATGGGGAAATTGACATAATTTTGCAAAAATGCAAACCCATTTGTGAACTGGGTTTTGCATAATGGGATTAATTTGGTTGACTGTCATATCCACTGTGCTGCAAAAGGCAAGTTAATCACAACATCATCCTGAGTTTTTTAGAGAAGAAAGAGAAAGGAAGGAAGAAAGGAAAGGTATTTCTCCCCCTTGCCTGACTATCTTTTCATTAAGAGAAAATACTCAGTCTCTGGGAGGCACCTTAGGTGGCTTCAGGAAGCAACGCTAGACGAATTCAGCATGGATGCCGCGTGAATGGAGCCGACTGGCCTGCCTCCAACGAGAAAAATTAACAGCTTTCACAGGAGCAAGAAAAATTGCTTCCAAGGGAAGTCCACACTTTATGCCTGGGTGCACGGACACATTTGCTCAGAATGCTCCTGTACCTAGAGCTGAGGCTGGAGGACAGGATTTGTCACCACTCTCGGTTGTTCAACTTGGTCGTCCTGGAACTGCTTTCTGCCCACAGCAAGAGTCCGCCTGCTCTGAGAAGGCAGAGTGTGACTGCAGCAGTCCACATCGCTGGGGTGCGCAGTGGTAACAAATAGCCCCAAAGTCCCAGGGGCCAACCACAGCCTTTACTTCTTCCCATTACCCGTCCACACAAGAGATAGCAAGAGCGCTGCCTGCAGTCCCATGGAGTCCCCAGCCCCAGTCCCTCTAGGCTTGGGGAAAGCCCCCAGGGGTGTGGGGAGCAGCCAGCTCTGAAGCCCCCAGGTCAGGGCCCTTCTATTCACTGCATGGCCTTGGGCAAAGTCAGCCTCCGGGCTGCCCCACCCTTAGAGGAGCCAGAGGACCAGAAGATTGGGAACTGGCTAGCGCTGCCACACCTCTGCCTGCACCCCTGAGGACTGATGGTGCAGCAGACTCTCCTTGCCTCCTTCTGTGGGACAGGCCACATCTGGATGGACTCAGGGCAGGATGGTGCTTAGCCGCCAATCAGCTCAACCAGCAGTGACCCGGAGCAGCCCCCGACCTGAGAGGGAGACAAGTCCTCATGGAAGGGCACACAGCAGAAGGCTGGTAGCAGTCACAGCTGAACTCAGATGCTACCAGGTGAAGCCAAGCACGGCCAGGGACCACTGGGAATGGGCAGCGGGGGCCTGCAGGGAGTTCCAGGAGGAGCCCGTGGGGCCAGGCAGAGGCCTTCCCACCTTGCCCCGCAGGCTCCAGCACTGGTGGACAGGGCATGGCCCAGGGGCAGTGAGCATCAGGGAGCTGCCCTGGGGGGTGCGGCAGATGACCCTGGGGTGCTGCTGCTCTGGACCAGACAGGGTGGCTGACCTCCCTGAGCTCTGAGGCCAGGGGTGATTGTGGCAGAGGTACCTTCCAGGAGCCTGGGTTCCAGGGCAGGACAATGCTCTAGTCCTGGCTCTGGGAGGTGCTCCTGTGGCCTGGGCCTGGGCTCCCCTGTGTGCCATCTGCTCGGTGGTCCGCCTGTGCCTACCCCATCCATGTCTGCAAGGCTAAGGGATGGCACTGTGGAGGGCTTCAGTGTAGCTTTGCTCAGTACACAGTGATTGTTGTTCGTGCAAGTGCTTCATGGCCCTTTTAAGGACGTGACTGATAATTCATTATGTAGACACCTACTGGGGGCTTCTCAGCTGACCGCGACTCACCCAGGAGCCCATCCTTGCTCTGCCCTTGCCCTCTGGGATGTGGATGACTTACTGGGAGGTGGCTGGGTGATGAGCTGCTTTCTCCTATGAACACGCATGGGACAGGGCCCCGGTGGAGACACGTCACTTCGGTGGCCTGTCCACAGTTCTGCTGAGGTTTGCTGAACTGCCCCACTGCCAGGACCTGAGGGTGTGGCTGGCCCCTGGGCTCTACAAACCACCCCAGTGTCCTCTCAGCCTTCCCTCTTCATGGTGAAGCAGCAGTGGCCTGCACCGTCCTCCAAGGTAGCACTCCGCCTCTCGGGAGAGAGGACACTCGTTCCTCAGTGTGGCCTGCCGGCCAGAGTGACTGATGATCAATGGAGTTTTCTCCTAATGTGTGCAGTCTTGAGTCAGCGAATGTGCAGAGCAGGGGCTCAGGTTAAGACCCAGACCAGACACGCACCCTGCCCACTTGCTCTCACCTCCACCTGGAGAACCAGCCTCTGACTATGCCTGCCACGAGGAAGCTGGGAGCTATGGTCCGATTTGTGGTCAGAAAGAAGGGAGGACAGATCTTGGGACCTCTCTATCTCTTCAAGTGCCTAAGACATGGTTCCTGTGTTATAGCAATTTCTTTTACTACTTGATTTATTTTAAATTCAGGTTGTGTTACGTATTGTAATACCTTTATTCTATGCTACAAACACTCACTACCAAACATCAACACAGAGCGGTCTTGACGTTAGACCAAGATTTAGAAGATACCGATGCTTACGGTCTACCTGGGGGGATTGAGTCACAACCTAAATATGTAGATATTAAAAAGTTCCCAGCCCCAGTAGCCGTGGGCACCCTGAGCACCCAAGATGTGGTAGCTGATCCCACCTTTAATGGAAGCAGTCAGTTCTGTGGAGAAATGGCGGGTTCTGGGACTGGGGCAGGAGGTCCATGAGACGAGCTTGGGACACCTCCCAGGAGGAATAAGCAAGTGCTTAAAGAAAGCCACACGCCACCATGACAGGGTATGAGAAAGGGCACAGCGGATGAAGCTAGGTCCAAGAAGTACTGGGATACATCTGAAAGTGCCAAATAGTTCTACTTGGAGACGTATAAGCAATTAAATGAGGAAAAGACAAATCTCTCACATAGAATTCCAGATAACGTATGTGCATGCTTCACCCCTGAAGGTCGAACAGAGGCGCCCACTCCATCAGCACAGGCTGCTCCCAAGGACTTCCTTCCAAAGAGTAAAACTTCAGAAAGGGAGGGAGGGTTCCGGATCTGGAGAAGCCTGACAGGTCTGTTCAGGTGGAGGGGAAGGTCGGCAGCAACGCTGTGGGTCACGCTGCGGGATGCACCCTCCACGGGCGGTACTGACCTCTGTGGATGTCTCCAAAACGCAAGTGCAGGCCAGCCCGAGAGAGCCCCCACTCCAAGGGAAGGGCATTCTACAGCATTCCTGGTGGTCCTCCGAGTCCTCGAGGTGGCTAAGCAGCCTGAGAAAGCATCCGAGCCCGAGGGACCCTGGGTGCTCAAAGTCACCCAGGGCCCAGGATGGGGCCTGGGACGGGCTTCGGCAGGAGCGGAGGCCATCCAGAGGAAGCGGGGCTTCAGCTGGTGGCAGGGCCTCCCGGCTTCTCCGTGAATTCACAGGAAAATGAGGTGGGAATAGAGGGGAACTGGGTGCAATTTCTCTGTCAACTTAATTAGTTTAAAAATAAAAGTTTAGTGCAAACAAAAATCCATTAGGGGAATTCCAGTGGTGGTGGGTGGGAAGGTGGGGACCCCACCGCAGAGACGGTGACGTGTCCGTGTCGTGAGAGAGGTAGGGCACATCACCGGGCCACTGTCCCAGGAAGGGAAGAGTCATGGGAGAGGTCAAGAGGGCTCAGGTGGACGCTGGGAAAGGAGACGGCTCCTCTCCAGTTCCCGGACGTGACCCTGAGAATGTTTCCCACGCAGGAGTGAAATCCAGTGTCTTTGCAGTGTTGCCGTGGCGCCCGGACTCTGCAGGTGGGCATTTGTCCTCCTGACCGTTGTCCTGTGTGAACCAGTTGAACTCAGGACTCTGTCCTCCAGCCTAGGTGGTGCAGGGGGTGGGCCCTGGAAGACAGCTGGGGCTGGGATCGGCTGCCCCCAGGAGGGGAAGGAGGCCACCAGGCCGAGGAACATGGTGGCCAGGCTAACTGTGGCCCCAGAGCTGGGGAGGGGCTGTGTGGGAGGCTCCCCCGTCCTCCACCCCTCCTCCCTAGTCAGCTGGGCTGGGAGGAGGGTGTCTGGGGGCCAGCTGCCCTCAGTACCCAGAAGGGCTCTGGGGGGAAGCCCTGTTGAACCCCAGCCAGGCCCTGTCTCCCTGGCTTTTAAGTGGTCTGTGTTGGCAAGCGGCCTTCTGTGCAGAGTGAGCCTTCCCTCAGTGCCAGACAGACTTCACCCTGACAGCATCACACTGGGTTCCTTCAGGACAGCTCAGGGGCAGGGGACGCCCACCCTGGGTGGAGTCGAGCTCTGGTAACGCGTGTGAAGAACTCGCGGATGGACATGTTGCTAGGAAACTGCAGGGAGAACCTTTGTGGTCTCCATATGTGCCACATTATAATAAATAATGGTTAACATGATAATAAATAAACAAATAACAATAATTATAACGTGCCCCAAGCCTGTTGTTCCTCCAAAATTAATTTATGATGAATTACGACTCAAATTCCTTGGAACGTGCAGGGAGCTCTTCTGTTCAACATCGGACACAGAGGGTTAAAAGTGGCCAGCTCCCTCACCTGCCAGGTCCTGGCTCTGGACCCCCCGGGAGGGGCCCAGAAGGCTCTGCTCTCTCCCTGCTTCTCACGCCTTCCCCCTGCCTCGCACAGTTGAGTTTTTTAGATACTTCACTTGCATTTCTAATTCAGTTATTCTTCTGAAATTTATTCAAAGGATTTATGCTTATGAAATTATAATATAATGCTGCCTATATGCCAATGAGCTGCAGGCAAAGAAAATAATTTTCTTCAATTTACAGTTATGAGGCTGGAGGAAAATGATGCCTCCTTATCACCTCTTTCTCTTTGTGTGTCGCCGCGTCCCAGTCTTCAGAGGCAGGAGCCGCGGATGCATTCTTAAGCAGATCACACTGATAATTGTATTTCGGAGCTGTCAGCTCCGTCAAGACTGTCCACTGCGTCTGGGCACAGCTGAGCTGTCTGTGTCGCCGCTTCCTCCCCAGGAACTCAGCCCTCAGAGAGGCCAACTTGCTGGGGACGTGGGAGGACCGTCTGGGAAGATCATTAGACCAAGGGAAATGTACAGATGACGCCTGGTAACAATTAGTCAGGAACCTTGATGAAGTTTCAGTTTACTTTTTGATCCCTGGACCAAAAATATGTGTCTACATAATCATCATAATATTCAGCCCCTGTTCCAATTGTCAAATGGCTCATTTTGTCACTCTGTTTGATTAATGGACCTTTGCAGTCCCCAAAAAGTCCTAGTAATACAAATAAAAAGAATCATAAATATTGAATAGGCTCACAGCACGGTTAACCTTGACTACATTTTGGGACACTCCTGGAGAAACTTCACTACACAGAAAATAAATTGCTGTGGGGATTAAAAACATAAGCACACTCATACCAAATTGGAGATTTTGGAGAATGTCACCTCTAACCTGTCACTCTAAGAAATCTGTTGTGATTAATTAGTTTAGTAAACTTTACAATCCGGTCAGCAGAGCACCAGCATAGGCAGAGTCCACCAATGCGCTGAGTGTCCTGGACCAGGAGGGGTGTGGGCAGAGGGGTAGGGCCCAGGTAGAGGGGCGGGGCCTTGGTCCACAGGGCACCACACCAGGGTGAGGTGGAGGACAATCTCAGGCCGCGGTCACAGAGGGGGAGCCTGGGGTGGGGTGGAGGCGTGGCCTCTGGAGGCCCTCCCAAGGGTGGTCATCTGAACACCCTTGGCCTTCACAGGCTGGGCTCCTCCACCAGCCTTTGCTGACACCCTTCTGTGCTTGATTCCAGACTGACCTGTCTCTTGACCAAGAAATGGATTCTAGCCAGGCCGCAATGATTTGCAGTGTTTGACTTTAGCATCGCCTTCATGGCTGAGAGCTAGATTTTGGAGGTTAGGCAGACTTTGATTCGAGAGCTCCTTCTACAGTGTTCCCACACTGCGTGACCTTGGGCAGTCTTGGCCTTGTCATTGGTAAGTGGGGATTCTGACCTCATGGGATGTTACCAGGAAAATGCAAAGCAACGCACAGCGAAGCCCTGCCGAGGGTCTAGCACACGGACTCTGTGGAGGCTGGAACTGTGTCTCTAGGAGTCTTGCCAGAGGCCTGGTCCCAGCACCTGTGAGTGTGGCTGCCTAGGATCTTGACGGATGTGAGCGAGTTAACCGGAAGTCGCCAGGGGTTGGAGTGACGGGGTCTGCGTGGGGAGAGGCATTTGGACCCCGGCACACGGGAGCAGGCTGGGCAAAGTCAGGGGCAGAGATCAGATTGGTGCCACTCCAGCCAGAGGCCACCCAGGATGGCCAGGAGTGGTGGTGGAGAACGTCCATTCCTTTCCTGGACAGTCGGCACAGGCATCTGAGGGTGATCGCTGGCCGTGGCCTCCCTGGCGAGGCCATTCAGGGGACCTCGAAGGAGCGGACGGGCAGAAAGGGACTGAGGGATGGCAGGTGATGCCAACCAGGGGCTTGTCAAGGAGGAGAGGACGCCAGGCCAGGGCAGTCGGGAGGTCAGGGAAGGTGGAAGCGGTGGATCACCCTTGGGGGTAGAGCTCAGCCACTGCGTGGTTTGACGTGGCCCCAAGGCCGGTGGGTTGGACACTTGATCTCAGTGCTCAGACGTCGGTGGTGTTTGGAGGAGGCACCTGGAGGCAATTGGGAGGAGGTGAGTCAGGTGGGTGGGGCCCCTGTGGTGGCATGCGTGGCTCTATAAGAGGAAGAGCCCTCTGAGCCAGCTTGCTTGTCCTGCCTTGCCATGTGGCGGCAAGGCCCTCCCCGGGCGCTGGAGCCACCTTGGACACTCCAGCCCCCAGAACTGTCGGCTGAGTGACCCTCTATTTTTATAAATGGTGCCATCTCAGGATTCTGTTAGAGCAAGAAAATGGACCAAAACAGGTGCCACGGAGTTTGTCTGTGCAGTCAGGCCGGATGGGCAGGGGTCAGGCTGGAGAGACCTGGAGTGTCGGCGTACCGCCTGCCAGTGGAGATGGCTTTCCAAGTGGCCCGACGTGTAGGAAGGGGAGGGAGGAGGTCGGGGTCACCAGTTGGTGTCACAGAGGTCCATGTGTGCATCTGCAGCCCCATCTGGCTCCAGGCTGCTGGGTCAAGACTCGGGCCAGCGCCAGCCTCACAGGGACGGACCACAGACACTTGCTTGGTGAATCCGAGTGCTGGAAACTTCTGTGCTGAGAAGCAGCAAAGCAGAGCCACTTCCTGAGGGCAGGGAGAGCGGGACTTGGGGTGCAGGGCCATCCCTGGCCTGGGGACAGGCCCAGGCCCCTCTCCTCACAGAGGGCCGAGACCTCGAGGCAGGTGCGACACGGGTGGGAGCCGAGCCCTGGTGGAGCGAGCTCTTCGCAGAGGATGCCCACCACCCTCTGGGCGAAGGAGAAAGCGACATTCCAGGACGCAGCCACGTCCCCGCTGGGATCTGCAGTGGTGGTGAGGGGAGCCAGATCTTCAGGAAGCTGGGGATGGAGGGTCGGGCAGCAGTGAAGCTGAGTGGAGGGGGCCTCGGGAACTGGGGGCCTGGGCAGGGGGACCGGCAGCCTGATCGGCAGCCGTCCAGCACCCGGTGCGACAGCAGCGAGGTCAGCACAGAAGGGGAAGCTGAGAAATGGCCCCGGGAGGACGGCTTTCTTCTTGGGTGTCAAGGACTTTATGCAACCGCTGACTTAAGTTTTAGAAATCTCATATGGAAATGATTGTTGAAGGATCCACAAAGCCATTTTCCTCCTTCCTTAGGCATGGGTTGGTTTGGAGGGGAAATGTAGAAATGCAATGGAGCACACGGGTTTCTTGGCGATTTTCTGAAAATGTCTTGAACTACTTGCACACCCCTGTTTTTAAAATGCTCAGACGTAGGTCTCCATCCACGTGCATTAGGGTGACGACAGCTGCCGGAACAGAGGGAACTGGCACTTCACTAGTTCAACTAAGAGGAGGCTTTTCTTTCATACGCTGGAAGTGGGAAGTGGTCCCCTGGCCACTCTTCAATACCAGGATTCTGGGGTCTTAGAGGGGCTGGTTGTACCCTGCTTTGAGCCAGGCTCAGAGAACAGAGAACTTGCAAGTGGCAGGTGCACACACCTGGCCAGACTCCTGCTCCAAGCCCTGGACTCAGGGCTCAGCCTTGGCCGCTCCCAAATGCAGAGGAGGCTGGGGATGTGGTCCAGCTTGGACCCCAGCAAAACGAGGTGGCTTGGTGAAGGGCTTTGCCTGCACTCCCAGTGCCCCCCGCCGGGAAATGAGGGGAGCAGGTACCATGGGAGCTGCGGCCTTCTAGATAGTGCTGGGCCTTGGGGATCTAACTAGCCAAAACCTTGACAGAACACCCTGGGTCACTCCTCTGTCAGCCTTCAGCAGGTCAATAGGCCCGGAGGACGGGTCCACCGTGACAGGAAACCAAGAGGTGCTCCGTGGATTCCACAGCAGCCACAGGTGGCCAGCACACACGTATTCCCCAGGGCCCAATCTGATTCTTACCAACTCCCACCCACCGCGGTCACACTTAAGAGGGTGCATTAAGCTCACTTTCCTGTCATTCTCACCAAGCCAATGCACCTGGCCTCCGAGGTGCATCCGTCACTGAGGTGTGATGGTCCCCACCTCTTTTCTCCTGGGTCACTGCCTCTTTTCCAAGGTGAGCCAGTTCCTGAGGTCCCGCAGGCCGAGTGGAAGGCGCATTTCTGATGTGGTACCCCAAAGCGCCACTTAGTGCTTGGTAGGGCCCTTGATGCGGGCAAAGGAGGCTGAGGATTTCAGACTTACCCAGAACAAAGTGCTAACGTCCTGGCGAGGCCCTCAGATGCGGGTGAGGAGGGTGCCCTTCACAGCCGTCAGCTCCGTGGCTCGTGCCTGGCCAGCCCAGGGTCTCAGCATCCCGGCCCGGTGCAGTGCTCTGAGCTAGCGCTTGCCCACCTCAGCCGCTGCTTTCCCTCCCCTTGCAGGTCCTATCTCGGTGTCTATGCGAGCCGGGCTGCCAGCAGCCTGACTCTGTCCCCGTGGGTGGGGAGCACGCCCCCGGGGGGCCTGCCGGGGCCCGCCCAGAGTCCGGGTGAGCTCTGTGGGTCCTGCTTCCACCACGCCACAGCTCTGAAGCCCATGGATCCTCCAGGCCCTTCGTGATGTGGTGATGGCCCATGTGGTGGGAACAGGCCACTTCCCAGACAGCACCGCTGGCCACTGCCCACCTGCCGGGTTGGTCAAAAAGTATTTGAGGACCATGTAGGAAGGAATACCAGCCATAGCTGTATGAGAATCTTTCCCAGCAGCTTCTGATACGGTCGGTCAGTGTGACGGGGAGAGCCGTGTTAGTGGCTGGAACATCTGTGGCTGGTGGCTTGGGAGCAGGGCACCCGTGGCTCGGATCGGGAAGGTGCTTTCAGATGCTGGACTCTGGGGGAAAACTTAAAGTACCTCACTGCCGCAGTCCGGCTGCAGCAAAATAACCGGGGGTGACGGGCAACTTGTGTAGATTGATACAGCAGGAGTGGGAGCCGTTTCTTGTAGGACAGGAGAGGTATTTATACATTCCACACAGCTTATCTTAATTAACATAAACCAGATACAGCAGTCAACCAATAAGGAATCTCCACACTTAATGGCTCGCTGGCGTTACTTCACAAACCACTCCCTCTGGCATTTTTCCAGGCGCCATCCTGACTCTAACACCTCACCAATGCTTTCCACTGTCTATTCCTCTTCCCGTGTTTGAAGGTATACGTAGGATAAAAATGTGTTTCAATTAATACAAAAAGAAAAGAAAAACAACCCCTTAGGCATAAATGAAGATTCAAACTGACAGAAGGCCCTGGGTTCTGGCTCAGTTGGCAGTAAGTTGACGCGGTGTCTTTTGAAGGCTGAGTCTCAGGTCAGTTGAGATGCCCTGTGCCAACCCACACGTGTGTCTTGCATATTTTGTTTTAACCTTTTAACTTGGATACTTTTGTATGATCATTTTTATGTTGATCTTTTGTAAAGAGCCTATCACTGCACTTAAAATTTTTGTTTTAAGTGAAACAATTGGCCTGTTGTTATTTAACATAATTGGGGATATATTTGGCTTGATATTTAAAATTCTGTTCTGTGCTTTACCCCCACTATCCCAACTGTGCTCTGAGCCTGGTTTGGGTCTCATCTCTTTCATGTCTTTCTTCTTTTGGATTTAAATTTTTCCTTATTTTGTTTTCTTTTCTCTACTATATCTTTTAGTGAAAACCTAGAAATTACAATATTTTGTTATTCTAAGCGCAGTTATTATCAAGTATAAAGTTAAAGAATACTTTACCAGCTACTTCTAAAGACTTTAGAACATTTAAATCCATAGGGTTAGGCCTCCAATGTATGTGGATATACACTTCTGCACAGAATGACCTTCCTTCTCTTAATGTACAGTTTCTTGATAATTTGAAATTTGCTTATAGTAAACTTGCTCAATTTCTGTGTGAAAATTTATTTTGTGCTCATTCTCGAATGATGCTTTTTCTGTCCCTACACCCCTGTTATTGTCTTTCCAAGAGTATTTCACTCCTCCTGTGCAGATGTCCATGGCTGTCCTTGAGAGCTCCGCTTTGGGTCTCTCATGGCTTAACAGGGACTCCCTCCTCACCTCTGTTTAATGTTCTTGATTTCACTATTGTGTGTCTGTATTTCTCTTAAGAATTATTGGCTTTCTTAAAGCCTTGAATTGTTGTCTTCATTGATTCTGAAAAACTCTTAATCATTATTTCTTCAAATATTGCCTCTCATTTCCTTTTGTCAGCTCACAAAATTCTACTTAGAGCTATTAGATCTTCTATCTTACTTGTCCTTCAAAAAGAATAATAGCTCATATATTTCCCCCCTATCTTTGACCCTCTGTGATGCATTTTTTGGACAATTTCCCTTCATCTGTTCTCCAGTTTATTAATTCTCTCTTCAGCCATATCCAACCAACAATTCAAACCACTAATGGAATTGTTAATTTTTATTGCATTTTTTTTTTTTACTTTCTAAAATTATATTCAGTTCTTTTTCAAATATTTCAGGTCATTATAATGTTTTAGGTGATTTCTTTAAATGTGGTAAGTATTATCATTTTATAGTCCAAATATGTTAATTTCTAAAGCCTTTGCTTGTCTGTCTCTGATCTTTTGTTTGTACTAGTTTTGGCTCATGGAAGATTATTTCTTCTTCTTATTTCCCTTGTTGGAATTCTTTGAAGTTTAAGATGAAGATAATTTCATCAGAGAATTTACATTTTTTTCTGCTGTACTTGAGGGGGACTATAAGTCATGTCAACTTTGCACTGAATTCATCCTAGGATTGAGCTTTTTAAACTAATCAGATAATACGATCTTGGACTACAGATCAGACAAGGTTGCCTTGTGGTCATAGCACCCAGGGTCTTCCTTTTCATTTCTCCTGTGAGGCTGCTCACCTCAGATGGCCCTGGGCTTTGTCTTCTCAGTAGAAGTGATTTAGTATTTACTCTGTTTCTGTTTCCTTTGACTCTTGGTTTGAGACTACTACTTTTTAAAAAGTCATTTTGTTAGCTTTTAATGAGTTTAGATTAAATCCAACCCTTTTGGTTGATTTCAATTGGAGATGGATGGTACTAGTACTATAGTACCAGAAACAGAATCCCCACCTGCTTCCTTTCCATAGATAGCTGGTGACCTTTAGATGCCCAGGGCTGCCAACCACTAGTCCCCAGGTAGCGCCTGGCAGACCCTTGGCGTCTCTGTGCTGGGGGAATTTCAGGGCCTCTTATTTTTCATTATCATAGGCCATCAAGTTGGATGGGACCTTGTCGATTATCTAGGTCAAGGCTTTCAAACAAACTCCCACCAGAAACATATATAAAAGTCATGTTGGAAGGGAGTAAGGCTCTGGGGTCAACTCCCTGGCCTCAAATTTTTATTCACCACTTTAAACCTGTAACTCTGGGCAAGTCACTTGGCCTCTCTGGGCCACCCACTTCTTGTGTCTGATGGGATGAATGGTAGCACCACCATCAATGTAGCTTCCAGAGACCCAGCATAGGAATAAAGCAGCTAATATAATGTCTGATCCCAATGTGAAGAGCATCGATACCACAATTTTTATCAGCATTTCCCAACAAACCCTGCCATATTCGAATTAGAATCTGCATATCAGAGAAAATATCTGACCTTTGGTTTTGGGGGACTGACTTATTTTGCTGAGCTCCATTCATTTACCTGAACATGCCATCATCTCATTCTCCTTTGAGGCTGAATATCCCATTGTGCATACACACCACATTTCTTTATCCACTCATTCATGCAATAGGCTGGCGAGTAGCAGAGAGGTGCAATCAGGGCCCCCTCTGTAGGCTCCTGTGTGTCCAGCCCCTTTCCACCCCTGCTATGGGACTTCCCACTCCAAGGAGCAGGTCTGGCTAGACTGGCACCCAGGTCCCTGATCAGACTTTGGCCCAGGGGATTCTCTCTGCCCCCTCACTAACGATGCCATCTGCTGCCTAGGTTCTCATTTCTTTGGATCTCCCTCACTAGATGGTAATCAGAGTTGCCCAGTGAAGCAAGTTGATGATTAGGCCACATATCATCGTGTTCAGAGCTGAAAGGATGCCTCTTCTCCAAGAAAGGGCATCTCTCTATGGGGACGTGCTTGTCACTCACACAGCCAGGATTGTGTGCCCATCGCCCCCTGCTGGCCAAGACACGCCCTGCACTGCACACCATCCAGGGCTCCTCTTTGCCTTCCGGCCACCTGTGGTCAACTCCCTGCATTGGACAAGCATGCGGGGCAGGCTGGTGGGGACAGCCTGTACTGCACCCCGAGAGGTGGGCAGCAGTAAGTCCAACCCAGCACATGCTCCCCACAGTAGCAGGACAGAGATTATGTTGCAGACACTGCTCACTGCAGAGCCGTGAGTGCACAGGGGGTGCCCCGAGGATGGAACCCCATGAATGGGAATGAACAGAGTCATACAGAGCAGCCGCCAGGTGCCTACGCTTGCCATGATGCCAGCTCTGGGCAGAGATGAGTCTGGAGGCTCTGCATCATGGGCCTCTGCTGGGCTGCCTCCCTGTCCTCGTGAAGGCTGGGGACGTCCCTGCAGGACCCCCCAATCCCCTGCACTGTAATCACACCCCCACTCACTCATGAGAGCCGTGGGGTAAAGTTCCTTGAGAGATCGACCCCAGACCTCTGAAAACCACTGGGCTTCTCCGTGCGGCTCTGCGGTTGAATTCAATATAATATACATGTTCCTGTTCATTGCCATTTATGTGTTAGTTATCATTAACAGCCATTATAATTTTTTCCCAGCGGCAATTACATTGATATTACTATATCTAAATCAAAGAGGACATTACAGCAATTACTGTCATAAGTTGATTGGGAACCACCTAATTTTTAAGTGACACTATTTTCTTATCAGCGTGATGATTTTCCTTAGCAATAAATAACATGCCAGGAGAGTCGCGCCACCGGAGTGCACCCAGTCCTGGCAGAGGCCGCCATGCCAGCTCACATACACTGTGGTTGGTTTGTTCGTTAACAAAAAAAAAAAAAAAAAAAAAAAAAGGTGCTTAGTTTCTCTTCCAGGTGAGAACAGAACTAAGATCTGGGATCTCTGGGCTGTGGACAGTGTCACAGATTCTGAACCCAGGTTTTAGTTTCATGAGCAGAGGGTGATGAGCTTTCCCCGCATCAGCTCCATCTCCAGAGCAGGTGAGGAAGCAGGCTGGAGCAAAGAGGTGGTCGGGAAGACGGGGTGCCTCCACTCCCTCCCTTCCCCGGCAGAGGGTCCCACATCCAGGGCTGCCAGCCAGCTTTGCCCAGTGGCTCTCTCTGGGGCTTGCCACCCGGAGCGGTGGGGATTCAGGACAGGTTCTGTAGGTGGCTGCAGACACCAGGCCAGGGGTGTGATGGGAGGGCACTCTGCCTGACGCATGTGGTACCTGTGTGCTGGGGCCTGTCCCTCTCCTGAGGCAGAGTTCCTGGGGCAATTCCCTTGGAGTCATGGTCTGCTCTGGGTCTTTCCCTGAGGGCTGGTTTTCAGTGGCAAGTCCCCTCTCCCAGGGTCTGATGTGGCCCCAGGGTGGGCAATGGGATGGGGCAGGGCCTTGCCCTCAACCCAAGGATCCTCTCCAGCCTATGGATCTCTGTCCACCCTCCACTGCCTTCTGGTCCTCCTCTCTCTCCCTCCTCCTGTGAGGAGTGAGTGAAACACCCTGCTCTCTGGACACTGGAAATGTCTTCCTGCCTCAGTACAGATTTCCCCTCAACCCCCACCCACCCACATACACCCTGCATAAAGCTCACTAACAGCCAACGCCATTCCTCTGGGCCTCTCTTTGGAACTCTCCCCCACTTTCTTAGTCAGACTTGGACCTTTAGCAACTTGGATATCTTCCAGCTGTGTGACAGAGGGGGCTGTATCTCTGGACTTCAATTTCTTCAATGAGTGGAGATGCAGAGAGCTCCCCTGGCCACCTACTGAGCACCTGGTGTGTGTAAGGCTTTGCGAGACCTCAGGTTCACGTGAAGCTGAAGATCCTGGTGCCCAGCTGATATGCACTGCCCCTAAGACCTCAGTTTGCCTGCCTGCTCCACACGAGTGTTGACAATAGAAGACCCTTCCTCACGGGGTCCTGTGTGGACTGCAGAAGCTGTTCTGTAAGGCTGCTGGATCAGAGCCTGGCTTACTGTGAGAGGTGCTGGATAATATTGATTTTAAAAGAGGCACCTCCCCCCGGCTTTTATATTAAATTGACCACAAGTTGACATGATAAGACTTTGGATCTATTGGGCTAAGTGAAATATGTTGGAAAGTTAACGTCACCTTTTCTAACATGACTGGCAGAGAAGTTTAAATGGCACACGGGGCTCATGTTAACTCCATGGACAGTGATGGACTAGAATGTTCTGAGGGAGAGGCCCCGTCCCAGTGCCCGACCACAGGCCAGGCAGCCTCCCTCCCGAGGCCCCGGCAGACCTGCAGGCAGGAGACTCGGATACTGTACTGGACGCCTGGGCCACCGTCCTGTGTAGGCACGTTTCCCTGGTCCCATGGTGGACCCCTGTCCTCAAGCCACTGTTGAGGCCAGAGCCAGGGCCTGGGGCTTTTCTCCTTACCAGCCCTGGCCCATGTCCCACCTCAGGGCTCCACTCCTGCTTCCAGGGCTCCCAAGGCTCAGAGGACGATTGTGCTGCTGGTAACATAAGGAGCTTTCTCCAGGCCGTGTGCAGAGCCTGAGACGGGCAGTGGACAGGGTGGGGTGGCCAGTGGTTGCTGGTGCAACAGCTGGGGGGGACAGGAGCAGTTGAATTGACTTACACACCCAGACACCGTGTGGCCACTCCCAAGATGGACTAATGAACTGAGATGGAAAGTTCTAGTCAGAGAATGTTCCAGATCATCAGGAAAATCAAAAGTGCCTTATGCTAGAGAGGTAGTCAGGGAGAGCCAGTCCAGGGCTTGGTGCTGGCTCTGGGCCTCAGCTTCTCCCCTACAACCTGAAAGAGGCAGGCTACCTCATCTCCAAGCCCCACCCCCCATCTGTAAAGAAGGGGCATCCTTGCACCCCAGGGCGGCGGGGAGGGGGGCAGGCACTAGAGGGGAGTGAGAGAGCAAGGAGCTGGGAACTCTGCAGGTAGAGAACTTCTCTGGGTCTTCTAAGAAGTAGTGTGAGAACAGTGCCCTTTAAGTCCCCAAAACGACGAGCAACAAGCCCCAGCCAACATACCAAAGGGGGCCATCCCTGATGCTTTGCTCAGCCTCCCACCCTCCCACACGGACAGCAACAGCTGCAGACCCATCTCTAGGCTTTACGATAAACAGGCATCTTGTGTACTTCACTTGACAGTCAGCCTCCTCCCCAGCCGAGGGAGAAGAGCCTGGATCCTGGATTTCCAGAACTTGCCATGCCCTTGGCGGCCTTTCCTGTTTTCCTAATCTCAAGTCTCCCAAAACCCCAAGGGCTATTGTCCTGCATCACGGTGGGGGAGCTGGCTCACACTCCCTGGTGTCATCAGCCCAGAGCCCTCCCCTGTGACCCTCCTTCCAAAAGGGAAGAGGAAGCAGCTGGTGGCCTTAATGGCAGAGACCTTCTGACAAGTGTGCCCATGCTTGATCAGACTGCACCCTTAGGCCAGCATTACGTAGGTAAGAATCTTGCCCAAAGCTGGGGTGCCAGTGGGTGAGAGACGTGACATGTGAACTCAGGTCCTCTACCCAGCTCTGTCCCCTGGTGGTGCACTGCACGGTTGGAGGAAGGCCCTCTCCCGCGGGAGCCAAGTATGGCAGACATGGCCGAGGACCCTCTGGTTTGTTCTACATGGCAGCTCTTCTCATTTCCCCGGGTTTACTCACTCACCCTTTCTCTCACGCCTTGGCTCAGCTGACATGCTGAGCATAGTGGCCATGTGCTGGGCCTATCTTGGGACCGTCCTTAGTTCAGCATCACCTCTGACATGGGGTCAGGACAGTCCAGAGACCTCAAACCTGAGCCCGAGTGCTGGGGATCCTAAGGCTTTTAAAGAAGTCCCACATTTGGAGGATTTATTTTGGGGGGTGCTAACTGGGCACCTTAGATTAATGCCAAGGGAACATTAAAAACTACTAAGGAAAAACCCTTCTATTTCTTGCACCAACAAACAGGTGGACACCCAGACCCGAACGATCCATCTTCTTCAGGGTTCCCAGGTGCTCAGATGGGTTCACCTGACTTTTCAGAGAAGCAGCCTCAAGTGGAAGGAGTCCAGGTGGGTTGCCTGAGCCTGTGGCAGGGAACTCCGAGAACTGCATGCTCGCTCTCCAAGGTGTCCTTTGCAACTGGAGGCGAGATAGGCTGAGGCCTACCACACAGTCCTGCAGCAGTGGACACAGGGTGCTGGGCAGGGGCGTGTGAAAAGCATACATTGATTTACTATTGACTGCCAGGTACTATGCCCAGTGAAGCCTCGGGCATCAAGGTAGCCATGAGATCGGCCCTACCTTCCAGTCTCCAGGGAGACAGAATGTGCACAGACGATTGGGCACCATCGAAGGTGCTAGAAAAACAGTATAAGCAAAGTGCTCCTGGAGCCTGGGTGAGTCACTGACCAAGATGTCCTGGCAGGACTGGGAGCTCCATGGACGCAGGCTCACAGGGCCAGGCAGGGAACACAGCTGTCTCCCCTATCGTCTCCATGGCTTTGTTTATGACGTCACATCCGTGTTCGCCTCGCTGATCCAAGTAGAGCCCCATCTGGCAGCCAGCGACCCCAGAGTCTTTCAGATCCCATGGGGTTCTGCAAAGTCCCCGAGGAGCAGACTTTCAGAAGTCCTCTGTCCTCCCCACAGCCCAGCACAACTCCCAGAAGGTCAACTTCCGCTCCTCCCCAGCCAGCCTGCCCCTGCCCTTCTGCCTGGCACGCTCTGGAGGGACCTGTAGCCAGCCCCGTCCCTGCCTCCGATCTGTGTGAGATGGACGGTGGACACGCAGATGGTAGTGCTGTTCTCCTCCTCGCCCTAACCGGGCACGCCACTGGCCCTACGCATCCCGGCCCCTGTCCTGGAGCAGCAGGCTCAGCTCCGTGTCCCAGGAGGCCAAGCTCCTCTCACCGCAGTCAGAACCCTGGGGAGGATGCAGGACAGGCGCTCAGGGACAACGAGGGTCTGCCCAGCCCCCCACGGAGCCCAGTTCTGTCAACTCGGGGAGTCAGAATCTGTCCGCAGCTCCATCTGCTTTCCTTTGGAACCAAGATGTCCTCGTACATTTGTCCTAGACAGAGAATTCTACTCCCATCGCTATGGGGGCATAGTGACTAGAAATGGACTAGAATCCTTCCCCTATAGAGGCCGAAGCCCTTCACGTCACTGTGATTCCGGGGCCAGTCTTTAATCAAGGCCATGTGTGTTGCTGTGGTGGGTTCTCAGTGACCTCATCCAAAGGGGACATGAACCAGACACTCTCCCTTCCATCAGGATAATTGTGAAATAGTGTGATGGGTCAGTGACAGGGACCCCACAGAGACCTGCTGGCCTTTGTACTCAAGGCTCCTGTACCAGGATTTAATCAGGGACCCCGAGCCAGGGGTGGTGGGCACTGGCAGGACAGAGTTGGACTCATCAGCAGCAGGAGGTCCTAGGAACGGAGGTCCTGGGACTCTGCCTTCACCTGACACGCAGTGAAGCCGGGGTAGACGGCCTGCTTGACCAGGCTGTCCTGGCCTTGCCCCCTGCCTTCTGAATCTAGAACTGAATGAAAACCACCGCCCCAGGCCACCCTGGACAGACATGGCCGAAAGGCTGTGCCCCTGAAGAAGCTGAACTGTAACTGTGAAAGGCAGGATTTTCACAGTTATGCCAAGCCCTCGTTTCTGTCACTCACACTTTGGTCGCCTCTGGGCTCCGAGGCACCTGCTGGGCAGCATCTCTAGGACCGCAGTCCCCCAAAGGCAGCGTCCTCAAGGACCCCTCCTCTCAAGTGCTGTCCCCGACCAGCAGCACTGGCGTCCCCGGGAGAGGCAGACTCCTGGCCCCAGACCCGCGTTCACAGGGGCCTCGTGTGCACGTTAAGGGTGAGAAGTGCCCCTCCCTAGTGGGGGCCAGTGATGCCCGAGGACCCTCTGCACACCGTCCTCTTCCAGTCAGGGACGACGGATCTTGTGCAAGTGGTTCTTCTGTGCAGGTCATTTCCCATCTCTGAAACCGGAGTGAGTCATCTGTCAACGTGTCAGTAAAGAGGTGCAGATGGTGACACTGTACTCAAATCTGTCAATTTGTGAATCAATTACAAGGTATCAGAGTTCATGTAGAAGCTGAAACAACAAATTTTCCTCAATAATAATGCTTTAATTTTACTACCGTTAAGAGAACAAGCACTTTTGAAGAGTCGGGTGACCAGAACTCCATTGGCTCAACCTATTCCGCAGGTGCTGATGTGCCAGGGCTGTGACTGTGCAAAACTGACATGGAGCGAAAGCCCTCAAGGAGACGATTCCATTTCCAATGTGAATCCCAGGCCATGCAGAGGAGCATTATGGCTATGGTCCCCTGGTGAGCAGTGAGGCTTCCTGCCTTGGACCCTGGTGCTGCTCCTGTGAAGTGGGTTTTCACTGTTGAAAGAAGTCACTTCTACCAGGAAAAAGTTTGTTCACGTAGGTTGAAAATTTACGCTTGTTATGCATGCGCGTGAGGGAGAGGGGACAGAAGTGGCAGGGAGAGACATGAGTGTTCAGTTGTGAAGTTCTGAAGGGCTTGTTTCTGAGCCTTAATTGTGATCTGTGGTTTGCACAGAGTAAGAGGTTCTTGCTGCATCCGGGAATGAAACGTCACCCACTGAGGGCTGCTCCACTGGTCGCCTTTACCTTGAAGCACTTCCTAGCACCAGCGAGGGAACCCTCCCCTGACACTGAGCCTGTAGAATTTGGGTGAAACAGCAAATTTGCATTGCAGGTATTTTGCTAGGAAGGCTGAGATCATGAGGGCACCATCCCCAGCTTTCAGGGAGCAGAAACAAGCAGACAAGGCAGTCGCAGGACAGGAGCCTCTCACCGGGCCTCCGGCTGGACTTCACTTGGTGTTGAAGGGCACACTGCTCAGAGAACCGCCTGGGAGCAGTAACACTGAACTGTGGGTGCTCAGTCCTGAAGTCCACTGAGCTGTTTCTCCTTGGCTTCCAAGGACTGTGTGATATTCAGATGACACGGATCCAATGCCCTGAACACTACTGTGTGCCGGATTAAAGACATGACCCCACTGTTGTGGTCAGAATCTCAATATTTTTCCTAGGTTGGCCACCTCCTCCTCCATAAAAGGGTTCATACCAATCACCTGCTGCTATTCTGCAACACCCTTAGCCATATGTTGAAGGACCTGGGCAGATGGCAAAAGGGACCATACAGAGGCGGCTCTGTTTACTTACAAATCCAACAAACTCCTTGACCTTGGACAAGGCACCATAGAAAATCAATAGAACTAGATTATCTTTTAAAGAGCAAATTTTATTGTTTAAAGGGCAATTAGGTATTCTCACAAAGGCCGGGGAGGGACGCAGGTTCCTTCTGGTTCTGGGTTTCTGTGGAAAGGATCTCCAGAGTCAGGCCTGTGGGCACAAGGCTAAGTGCTTCCCAGTGGTACGTCTATTCCTGGGCATGTTCTTCCATCTTCCACTGACCAGAGACCTGTCCACGTGAGTCGCTCTGAGACCCTGTCAAGCTCTTCACGTGCAGAGGATGAGGTGCAACACAGGCTATCAATTCCATGGCCCACTTTTCTGAGCTCTAAGCGCAAATCCATCTTTCATATTGGAAGCTGCCACCCATCAGCAGGGCGTGTTTTAATTATTATTTTAATTTCAAGTTGGCAGAAAGACACCGTCAGATAGTGCCCTTCCAGGGAAACTCTGGCTTTGGGGGGCTGTTCAAATCTCTGTGCTTTTGGCTCAGGGCTTCTGAGCACATATGAAGCACATATTGGTTCCCCCAAACTGTCCTCCATGCAGTACTTACTCTGCCACGCAGGGAGAACCGCTGCCCATTTCCTGAATGTGCCCAGGTCTCCTGGGACGCGGGACTGCAGGAAGGGAAGGCCTGCGACAGGAAAAACCAGTGTTCCGGGGGCAAATGCCAGACAGCAGCCTCCTCGGGTGCTTTGACTCTTGCTGACACACCTCAGGAGGCGCTGGGTGCACACATGATTGAAATACACCCCTTATTTTTCTTGTTTTCATATCAACTCTACCACCAAAATTTACTTAAACTGATAAACACATTGGTAAAATACTATTTTTGTGTTTTGTATAAACTTTGGGGGATGCCAACCGTTGCAGATTGCTCCTGGTGACGGCAGTAAGTTCTCATACCAAACATTCCTCTTTTTATGAGTTGAAATAGCACGAGGGCTGAAAGACTGGTAAAAACAGAATTCAAAGTTTTAAGTGGCCACGCCGACAGTCATGCATTTTGATTTCTGAAACACAATCCTAAATATTTAATTCTACCATCACTGGAAGATTAGTTCTAGAAAATCTAGTTTTCCCAAAACAAAAGAGAACAAACCTAAAACTGCAAAATTAACTAATGAAGTTTGCACAGATAATTGTCTCTAAATAAGCATTATGATAATGAAATATTTACAAGAGAGTGGAAAGCATAAATAAGAGTGTTCATGAATTTCTCAAATCGGACCATTTGTATCTCAGTTGTATTCTTAAAACTTGCCTTGTGAGCCATGGGAGGTCACCCTGAGGGTGCATGATGTTTTTCATTGTATTTATTCCGAAACCTGTAGATCAATCATCTGATTTCATAATATCTAAAATGTAGTGTTTCTCCCACATGCACACACGGTAAAGTAATCAATAAAAATATTTTGGTGCCTAGCACCCTGCTCATCTCAAAGGGAACCCTAAGCCCAGGCTCAGCCCCACGAAGGGTTAAAGCATTGCAGGTAGGTTGGTGGCCCTTATAAATGGTCTCCAAATAAAAGCCAGAAACAGGAAGCCAAATTCCAGGTCCCTACGGCATGCCTGTGTCTTAAATGACATCATTTGTCAAGTTTCCAGCGTCGTTGGTGGGAACACAACAGGAAGGTCTGCCCTGTGCTGGGGACAACCCCTCAGCTGCCATGCTCCTCAAGTGCCAGATGCTGGGATCTCATTTCATGAGCAGCAGCTACTTGTCACTACACTTTCTGTAGACAAACACTGAATGTAATGCTAACGACCATTTATTCCTGAGAAGCTTCGTTCAGATGAATCTTGCAACAATTTATAAAACATACCCCATAAAACTTTTGCTGTCTCTTTTCAAACATTTCCCTGGAGATAGATTATATATATATATATATATATATATATATATATATATATATATATATATATTTTTTTTTTTTAATGCTGAAATCAGTCAACAACAGTAGTCATTGTCAAAGGGGCTGGAAATGATATTGGCATTTTTTGTAGGCAAAAAGGCACTGAAGGAGAAGTCAGAATTGAATGGTGACAGGTCACTGGGATGCCGTCTCTCAAGAGCAAGCTCCTGCCATCCTGCCCGGCCAGTGACCTTAAGCCCAACATGCAGAGAAGGCCACACTGAGAACCGAGAAATGATTTATCCACTGTGATTGTTCTGCCCTGGCCCCTTCTCTAAAGCAAAGACTGACAATGGTGCTGAGTTATGGATGCACTTTTCATGATATGTAATACAGTTGAGAGGAAAGGTGTTGGGACCCTCACACCATTTCACCTCCCCAAAGAGACTGGGCTTGAACAACAATCCCAGAGGGTGAGACTGATGCTGAACTATGACCCTCAATTTACAAATCATTTTTCAAAAGAATAAAACAAAAGTTTAAACATATTTTTGGCATTATCTGAATAGGCGGAATCTTTCATGCTTGTTTTCTAAGAATAAATGAAAACAGCATGCACCGTAACTTCTCAGTTTGGGGACAGAGAGAACATGAGGTTTTCAGATTATGTTTTATTTTAAACCTGGGTGTTCAGATTTTATTTTTACAGATCTGAATTTAGTATATACCCTCAAAACATAATAAATTTCTATTCTGTAGCTTAAGGGATCCATCAGATAAAATGTTGGTCTTTCATCTTTATTACTCTCCTATTAAAATGAAAGAAACCGGGACTCACTTCAGTTTAGAAGAAGCAATTTAGTTGGTAATGTCCTCAGTCAAGTCCTTACAGAGGGAGAAAGTGCATTATTGCTTAGATTTCACACATCTATCTGCATAAGAAGCAACTAAGCCTTTCAGACACATACTATGTTAAATTTAATAATATTCTTTGATTAGATTATTTTATTACAAAATTTTTCCATTACCAGTCACTTCCTGTGCGCAGTTAGATTCATAAAACCTGTTTCCCCTGCTTTGTTTGTTTGTGCACTCAAGAGCAAGGCAAAGTCTCTTTCTGTTTTGCCACAGCTGTTAGGTCTGAGAGGGACAGATTAATAACTAAGCACCACACTGGACGAGCTTTCTTGTCCCCTGCACCAGGAGCCCTTTGCTATGATGAGGACACAAAGAGCCTCGCATCAGGCCGCTACCCTTCTTCATAACTCAAAAGCGTCACAGTGGCAATAGCCTCTAGTGCTATTTGTCTTTAGTGCAGTTGTGACACTTCGGCATGATCCATAATTTGGCAGCTATTTACCGTGACATTTCCCTTCAGTACAGCCATAACATTCAGTGAAGCCATTATTTGGTTCCATTTACCATATAAATTGTATTGTTGTGCATGCATGCTAGCAGCTACATTAGGTACCTGAAAATGAGTAAATCTTGTAAAATAGATACTAACAGCTCTTCAGCAGTAGGATTTCCTTGCTCCTCAGATGCAAGGGAAGAATTACATCTGCTCCCCAACTTTCCTGGAGCATCTTTAATTGCGTTCATATTTATTGAGCATGTTCGATGCACTGAAATCCAAGACTCTGCAAAATAATCTGGTGGGCTTCACCTTCAATTAGAAAGGCACCGTGGGATTTCGACTTAATGATGAAAGCAGCAGCAGCCTCCGGGCGCCGGAGGTTAAGAGGCAAGTGGATCAGCGTTGGCATGATTCGGGAGAGAAGGCACATGTCGCGCTGCTTCTCATGTGGGGTTGGTGGATGGTGTGTGCCATCAGGCAGCAGTGACAAAACCCATCTCCTTCCAGCAGATGCTGGACATGCAACAGGAGGGTCAGTGACTGCTATTCTGTTTCCATGACCAGAGAGCAGGCCCTTCTTCTCGGTCTGAAAGCCTCCAATGAGAAGCAAGTGTAGTATCATGGACACTGGGTCCCTGAAAGCATGGAGCTGCGTGACATGTGCTCCCTCATTACCACCCCCTGCGCATGCCTAAGCTGTGTCCTCCTGCAGTCCACGCTGCATCACGCAGACCTGCACCATAAACACAGCACACACATTTCCCTTCCTGCGCACGAGAATTCTTAAAAGTCCCTTCAAAACTCTGCGGTTTCCCTTTCCGAATCTATTTTCTGTGTCTGTAAGTTTTCAATATCAATCCTCTTCTCACAATAACAGAGACATTTCTCACACTGCAACACAGCTTACCAGGACGACTGTGGATGAAGCCCATCAAATAAAGGGTACTTCTGGAAGACAGGTCTGTGTTTTCGGAAGCATCTAATACCAACACTGAATTTGGGGAGAATCCTGCCCAAAATGTCTATAAAAAGGGGGGCCCTATTCTGGAGGATAGGACAGTGACAACAGGGCAGACTTGAGTGGCACCTCTCACTTTGGAGCTGCTCATTAATTAGCATAAGAGCAGGCTCTCCCAGAGCAGGGGCAGACTTGTGAACTGTTTCCAAGACTGATTTTCAAATCTCATCAAGCTGAGGACATACCGATTCCATCAGGTCCTGCATCAGGAATTAATTTACTTCCCTGGAACAATAAAGTCTGGAATGAGACCGCTCATGACTAAAGAACCGAATGTAAACGTTTTACCTCTGAATATGGAGGGAACTTTTATTGGCACTTTTTTTCCCCAAGGAAGGAGGGGGAGGAGGAGAGAGAGAGAGAGAGAGAGGGAAGGGGAGGGAGGGAGGAATGGAGAGATTCATTAACACCTTACTTTTGTTTTAAAAAATATTATATCTATCACAAACTAAAAATAAATGGATTTGAGTAATTCTCGGGCATAAAGTGCTCATTTTCTTTCTCCTTTGATTTATGTCATTGTTCAGTTTTTACAGCTTACTGTTGACAGAGTGAGGTAATTCAACTACAATTTTTCCAGTATTTTTTCCCACGTACATATAATCGACAGCCCGGAATACAGAGTCCAGACCCGTAAACCTGCCCTCTGGAGAGAGGTCTCCCAGGTCCACCTCACAGACCAGGTCCCCACTGGCCTGCAGCTTAAGCAAGTGCTTCATGGCCGCCGGGTACTTGGAGAGGTAATGGTTCAGGAAGAAGCCCTGGACGCTGGCAGACTTCTTTAGCAGCTTGGCGGGCAGTGTTGCTGCTTTCACAGGCGAGAGGCCAGTAGGACTTTGGTAGCCAGAGATAAACCCAATTACTATCAAGCGCCCTCTGGTAGCCAAGGCATCTAAGGCCAAGTCAAACATGGCTCCCCCAACAGATTCATAGACCACATCCACACCATCCGGGTACTCCTGCCTGAGGACGGTTCCGAGGGGCTCGGTCTTATAGTTGACAGGGCGATCGCACCCGATAGACTTCAGGAAAGCAGACTTTTCATCAGAAGAGCACGTTCCAATTACATGGCACTTTGCCTTCTTTGAAAGCTGCACAGCAAACTGGCCCGTCCCCCCAGCTGCTGCTGTCACCAAAACTTTCTTCCCTTCTGACAGTTCTCCCAGCTCATTCAAGCTGATATATGCAGTGGTGCCACTTACCAGCAGGGTGAGGTACTCGGGTTTCACCGAGGGCACTGGAGTGGCAATGCTGGCAGGCACAACTGTGTACTCTGCAAAGGAACCAGGTGTCACGTAAGCCACGGCTTGGCCCACTGAGTGTGTGGCACTAGCAGAGAGGCCTAAGGCCACCACCTCACCGATGCCCTCGAAACCTATGTCAAAGGGGGGCTTCACCGATGGGTCATAGCGGCCAGCAGAATAGTTGATGTCAGATGCATTAATGCCAACAAATCTACAAGAAAACAAACAAGTCAATGTATTACGAGGCTTTCTTTGTTAAGATATTCATACTCTGTTTAGAAAAAAATATTGACTGTGGAGGGGTTGCTGGGCTAAAGAATCTGACAGAATTTAAGAAAATTCAATCCTGCTGTTCCCCTGGGGTTGGGGGGAATCAAACAAGTACTGTTCACACAGATCTGCACCCAGAGTTTGGGCGCCTTTTATTCTTTCATCAATTTAGGAATAATTTTATATCACTTTAATCAGCAAGTGATTTATTTCACATGCCATTTGCTTTTATCCCCCTTTGTTTTTTTCAAAAGGAGAAGTTTAAGAAAAAAAAAAGAGGAAAAAAAGGGAAAAGTCAGGAAGCCCTCCACATACCAACTTCACGAGAGCTACAAGCTGGAAATTAATTGGCTTCTTTAGTAAAGATGTTAAAAACAGTGGGGTAAAACACATTCAAATAAGGGCAGATATACTGATTCTGGCAACAACTTAATCCTTCAGATAATAACAGCAATGACAATGATATCATTAAAGGTTGGTGGAGTGTACAAGGTCATGGGTTGCCACATGTTACTGCTAAGGTTGTTTGAAGAGGCTGATATTCTCTCTTGTGTAACCATATCCAGTGTGAAAATATGCATTTTGATTAACTGAACAAAAACTGGGGAAAATGATTTTTATGGAATATTCATTGTTTCACAGTCCCTCTCAAATGGAAAGGAAAGCAAATTGTCACTGTATTTCTCCCCAACAAGAAGCAGAGACATGACTTGATTAATACCAGATGATTAGTTTCATTTTGGTATCCAGAGTCAATCTAATTGCCAGGCCAGTATTTTTTGCCAGCTTTTTTTTCCATTTGATATACCTTATAATAAAAAAAAAATCCCGATAAACAGGGAAAAAAGCCATCTAACTAAGAATGTCAGGAGGTGGTAAATGTCACATCAGGGATGACCCTAAACATGTCATTTCCACCTGTACTGAAAAGAAAAGTGGGTAGGATCTGGTAGCAGGAAGAAAGCTGTTAAGAATGCCGTCTTTAAAGAATTTCACTCTTAACTTAAAAAACCAAACTGCCAGTGTGAAGACCTGCTTTCACTATAAGGCAGATGATGCTCTGCACTTACAAACACTCCCTTATGACCATCCCTGGCCTAGCTACCACAGAGAAGGGTGTCTACACAGTGTCCAAATGAAAAAGCAGTAAGCAGTTCCTTCCCACAAGTACAGCTGCCTTCAGAGGTCAGCCCCAGCCTTGGTAATACGCTGTGGAATTCCAAACCACAGAGGATGCACTACCATGACAAAAGGGAAGAACGATTTTTTGCTGGTTTCTCATTTGGCATTTAATACCAAGATGCCTACATTCTATTTTTAGAGAAGGAGGGGGGGCTGCCACGTCTTTAAATGTACTTAATTCTCAAGTCCTGGCCTTTTTGGGAAGGGCTGGCTTCCTGGGAGCTTGCTTCTGGACTTGAGAGAGGTGGCCCAGAGCACAGCCCTGCTGGAGCCTTGCCTTAGGCAGCAAAGCACGCTGCAGGGAAGGCGCCCTCGGAGGGAGCAGAAGCAATGGCAGGGCTCCCGTGGAGGTGGGGGACAGGGGCCCAACCACCAGTTCTGTTCTCTGTGCTCCTTTGCCCAGGGTTAACTCTTCGTGTGCCCGACCCCTCCTGGCTGGAACCCCCTGGTGTTTCGCAGTGGTGTCTCCTCCACCAGGAACCCTGGCTTGGCTCCGGGGACGCCCAGAGGCTGCTACCCCTCTATGGTGGCCCGGGGATCTCCCCCACCTCGGGAACCCGCGCCCAGGGGCTCGGACAGAGACACAGCGACCGCCCCCTCCCCCGCCTGCGGTGGCCACTTCCTGGGAGGAGGTGGAGAGAAGCAGCAGGGCACACTCTCAGGACACGGAGCCCAGGCGGGACGCGGAGCCCAGACACGCGGGACCTGGTAGAAGAGGCCGAAAGTGGAGGCGGAGTGGGGCTCCACGGGAGCCGGCGGCAGCGCGGGTTGGCCACCGGGCTTGCCTGGAAAGCCGGCGCCACGGTCATCCGTGGCCAGCGCTGGGCGGGCAGCGGCTCCGTGAGCCCCGTCCCGCTCGCCATCCCATCTGGCCAGCCCCGGGGCCCGAAGTGGGCGCTTCTGGGCCCAGGTCCCTCGGAAGTGCCCGGCCACTGCTGGTAGCCGATCTGCACCAGCTGGGTCTCCCCAGCGTCCCTGCGGCCGCTGCCCAGGCCGCAGAGGAGCCTTGTTTGCCGCCTCTTTGCCCGCGCCCTCAGTCCCCGCGCGGACAAGTTCCTGGAGTCCCGAGCGGAGCTGGACGCGCTGGCTCAGCATGGTACAGACATCCCAAGGACCGTGACCTTGGCCCGCAGGCACTCCCGCCCCCCATCCCTGCTGCCTTCGAAGTGGCGTCGGGGAAGGCAGCTCAGGCTGGTGGCGACAGCCGGCGGCTGCACGCACCATGCACCTCGGGCTCTCCGGGTCTCTGGGCCCCGGATGCGGGGACTCCGGCTCTCTCGGGACCCCAGCTTGGACGCTGCATGGCCGCGGCCCTAAAAGCGCCCCAGTCCTTACCTGGGCATTGGGTAGAAGCTGCGTGAGGACGGGGAGGCTGAGCCTTGGCTCCACCAGAAACAAGTTCAAGGGCAGCAGGCTCAGAGCGAAAGGGGGCTCGGTCCAGCCGCAGGGACGGTGAGCCACCAAGTCAGAAGGCAGGTTGGGAAGGATGCTAGATGTGCAGGCCTTCCCGGCACCTCCCTTTAATTGGAAATGTGTTTGTAAGGAGTGCAGGATTCTAGCAATCCGACGGGACGACCCACTGAAAATACTGGAATCCAGAGACCCCAGGAGAAAGAATGGGACCGGTGCAGGCATTCCCCAAATATATACCCTTCTAGAGCCACCCAGCTTATTTATTCTAAAATGTGCTGAACCCCTTCGTCATGTTTATTGTGAAGCAAGGCAACACTGATGAGGGGGAGGGAAAAATCAAAGGCGAAGACCAGAGTCCATAATAAAACCCTGCAATACTAGAAGACAAAACAAAGTCGTTCAAACCTGACTTTCCTTAAAAAGAAAAAAAATAAGAAAGAAAGAGAAAGAATAAAAGACAAACTATAAAGGAAAGAAAGAAAAACAACTACACTGGAGAAGAAATATTTTTACCCTCCCTGGAGCAACAAACCGTTTATCAAAAAAGCTACCCCATCCCCCCACCTCCTTTCACCATTCCTACAAACTCTTGGCTCCATTATCTTACACTTGAGCCGAAAATCGTTAGAAATACTTGGAAACGGAATAATCTGTCACCTTCTTACGAAAAAAGCTAAAAATTGCACACAAACCAACTTGACATGGGTGCTAGTCCCTCTTTTCCAAGGGCTCAGCATGAAGGGGGAGGTGGGAAGTTACTAGCAACGATGACATGGTAAGGTGAGGACTGGATAAAGGAACATCAATTACCCCTTCCGGAAGGATTTTATACACCCCTTCTCACACCTTTCTTCAATGGTAAACTTTATTACCCTAAAGCATGTCCAGCTTACAAGTACTACCCTCTTTTTGAATGAAGAATTTGTTTTCTACTAGATGGAATGGGATATGCAAGTGGTTCCCTCAGAGCAAAAGATGGTTGGTACACAACTAAAATCCCCAAACACCCTTCCAAATTTGGGCTTAATGCATTCATTCCAAGGTAGATTTTATTATGATAAAAATGAGAAGCACCTGCATAAATTTTTAATGCAATTAACACTGCACAGGGGAAATCTGATCTAGGATTAAAATGAACTAACCTGCACTGAATTATTAAACCTCCATTCCTTAAAAAAATCGGTAAGATGCTACCTTCACTGACATGGTTTGCAAGAATAAATGCCCTTCCTACAGTATGGAATAGAGTTTCCAATAGGGTAAGGAAAGAGGGAAGTAAAGATTCTGTCCTTTTCTAACTTGCAGAAAACCGGCTCTGTTTTTTTTTTTTTTCTTTCCTATTTTAGATTCAAGGTACAAGTCAAAGGTCAAGTTGTTCAGATAAATATGCTATTTATATTAAAGGGATTCTTGATGTATACTGTATGAGGAAGGAAAAAAAAGGCATGGATTTTAAAGCAACCAAAACTGATGGGCTACATACATGGGAGCCAGTGCTCCTGTGCTCAGACCACGGGCTCAGGGGTCCACATTGCCCCGACCTTGGGACCAACCCTGGTGACCCTGGACACATGGCAGCACCTGAGAGACAGCAACTTTGGGGGAGGAAAGGGAGGTGAGAGCAACCAAAAGCTTGAAGAGGAGAGAAAGAAAGATTCTGAAGAGTTAACAGAGTTAACCCTAGCAGGTAGAGAGGCCGGGGAGGCCTGGAGCCCAGAGCAGAGCCAAGCAGCCTCCATCATAGGGGCAGTTCCACATTACTTGTGGTTTTCCAAATTGGTAACTCCCCCTGCCAGTCTTGTACTACCCTCTCCCCATTACACACCCAATTCTAAAAGGTGTTTTATTCACAGTTTTGTTTATATTAGAGTTTACAGTCTATGCTCTACAACATCACACACAAAAAAGAAAAAAAAAGCTTGCATGTAACTTTTCCTCTATTGTTTGTTTGGAAAGCTTTTTAGTCTAGTCTCAACTCAACTTCCAGCACATTATAATACACTCTGTATGTTCTAAGTGAACACATACTCAAACCTGTTTTTTAACTCAGAGAGAATGTTCTTACTCTCAACAGCCTTAGCATTGCATCACACAATGAAGCAATCCTTTGCACCGAGGTCGACCAAAGCAGAGAGCTTCAAGGAGATACATACACATACACACACTACATGCACACAAGCAAACACCCCCCTTTAAAGCACTCCCTACCGACCCCCACCCCATTTTCACTCCTTGGCTCACTCAATTACTAGTTTTCAACAGGTTTCCAAAAGTTTCGAATCATGACCAGTATTCTTCATTCCTACACTCCAGTGTGGGAGGCTGATGGATTTCTAAACTGGACTGATTAAACGCTTCATGGAGCTACTTGGACCGGGTACATTTTGTCCTTCCGACCTCGCAGGGGACTTACAGAACTTCCTAGCACACAATTTACAGCCCAGTTACAGTCAGAACGAACTCCTCCTTTCAACAATATTATGCAACCTGAAACATGCAACCATGCAACGCTGGAACCGCTGGAACCATTCAGATGGGACTTGGCAGGCCAAAGGGCAGAGAGGACTGCAGCCTGCAAGTCGGGCAGCAAAGGGATCTAACCGCGCAGAGACGCGGGCGGTATGGCTCCGACACAGTGAGGACTCTTTCCTTCCTGTCGCTTCACCAGTTACTAAAGATTAGTGAGGTGGAAACACATTAAGGTGCGGAGCATGGGGGTGGAAAAGACAGAAGGTCGAGTCTGCAAAACATGCGGGTAAACGCAGCCATACCCCTGGCCCAGCCCGGGCCCAGCTGCCCTGGACACACACCACGCGCCTATCCTTGCACTCAGGGGACAGACAACAGTCACACAGCACTGACAATACGCAGACGACAACGGCGAGGTACACTCAACACGCGAAAGGACAGACTCCACCATTGCTAGACGGTTGCCAAGCTGCAGGGGACAGGAAAAGCTAGCCAGTTCCTGGCCCCCTTCCTTCAAAGCACATTTACCTAAACGTCGCAGTTTGTGTCCGGGTTATTCCTGCTCCACTAAAAGATATGTCAACGCAGGAACCGTGGGTGCGCGCGGGTGGGCCGGGCAGGGAGCCTCCCCTTCTGGATCTCGTCGGTTTTATTTCGGGAGCGGGAGGGGGAGGAGGGAGGGCTGCGGAGGAGGGGAGGGGAATCCCAAATTAAAATAACCCCCAGTTATGAGGACGTTCGGTGGCATCGGATATTCACACTAGCAAGTCACATTACATTCGCCTTCGCCAGATGGCGGCGGGTTCAACTTCCCGGGATCTCGCAAAGTCAGGCTATGCGCCTAAGCGCGCGCCGCAGTGTGGGCACGCGGGCGGCCCGGGACAGCCGGGAGCTGCTGCCAGGGCGGGGGCGCGCGCCGGGCTCACCGGTTCCGGACGAGGAGGTCTCCGTCCCCGGGGAGCGGCACCGGGCAGTCCCGGCGCAGGGTGACGGCCTCGCGGAAGTTGGGGCTCAGCCGAGTCACCACCAGCTTCTGCATGGCTCGGGGGATGGCGGAGCCCTGGAAGTCCAGGAAGTGGCGGGCGTACGACAAGTCCACGATGGCCCGAGCCCCGCCGTGCGCCAGCCGCAGCATAGCCCTCGCTCGCCTCCGCCCGCTCTCCGCGCTGAAGCCGGCCGGGTCACGCCCAGCCTGGGCCGCCCGACTAGGCTCGGCGCGGGCGGGCGGGCGGGTCCGCCCCTCCTCTGGCCGGCGCCCTCCCCTCGCTCCCCCTTCCCTAGACACCAGGCTCCGGTCCCCGCCCCCGGCCCGCCGCGCTCAGCGTCGGCGCAGCACCGGCGGAGCCCGGGCGCGCCTGCACCCGCGTCCCAGCCGGGGACCGAGGCCGCCGCGGCGCAGCTCCTTTAATCTTTTTGTTTTGGTTTGAATCTGCTCGGCGCAGACTGGCCGAGGAGCCTCTCCGCCCTCCCCCTCCTCCCGGCGCGGGAGAGGCACCGGATATCCCCACCCTCCCCACGCTCGGGAGCCGGATTTGACTCTCCCGGGGAGGGGGGCGGCCAGCGTGGGGGCCCGCGCTCCGGCGGGTGCCGCGGCCCCGAGCGGCGGCGGCCCCCGGCGGCCCCGAGCTGCGCGGCGCCCGGCGGCCGGCGCAGGCGCCTCCCCTTCCCGTGCGAAGCGTTCACTTCCTTGCAAGGTGGTACGAATCAACCCCGAGCGCGGCCGGGGCGGCGGGGCACGCCGGGGCCTGGGCCGAGCAGGGAGCCCCCGCCCCGGTGAGCGCGCACCAGCTCCAGCAGCGGGGTGAGGGCTCTCCTGGCACCCTGAGCCTTGGCTAGGGCCTCCTGTCAGGAGAACGCCTCGCCGCGCCTGGAGCCTTGGGTCTGTCCCGTGCAAGTTGCACGAACTAAGCCATTTTATTTATCTTGGCCTAGATTTTGTGCTTTTCCGTCAATGTTTTAAGTAGCTCTACAAGACGGTTACAGGTTTCCCATTGGGAGAGAACACACATACTGAAACTAGAGGGCAAAATTCCCAGAGCACATAAACATTTTAAAGTTGTAGGTGGTGCCGCCGAGGAGCTTAATGGAACTGGAGACGTTGCAATGATGTATGAAGACCTCATTTTCTAACCCAGCCAGAAAGATGTCGTTTCATCGTGTCAATTTTCTCCCTAATTGCGTGCATTGACTAAATAATCAATTCACGTTTCATAGAGGGGGCCCAATTAAATATTTCTACACATGTCTGTGATGAGCAAAGCTCATCTTTAAATTTCTATTTAAGTTGTATATTTTAATTTAAAAACATTTCTTGTTTTCCATATACCCATGAATTGCCAAAATATAAAAGCCACACAGTGCCCTTCCCCAGCTAAGTCTAATCTCCACACTAGGATTGCAAAAGTGACACAGGTATTTTTTCTCAAATGTAGGACATACTTCACCCAAGGGTGGTTTGAATCCACGTGGTCGCATGTGTCTGCGTGTTCTAGAGGGGGGGAGGGGAACTAACAGGTTTGAGAATCTGCAGGGACTAATGTCTGCTTAACTTGGCTTAGAACACATGGGTTCTACCCGGGATCAGCCAGTGGATCACAATAACAATCTCTGAATGTCTTCCTCCAACGT